>NW_007175807.1:0-1689 GCF_000164805.1 Carlito syrichta
TCACCTTTCTAGCTAAGTCGCTAGATAGTTACATCTGCTGGCTAGCCAGCTGGCTACTTTGTTAAATCAGCTAGTTAAGTCAGCTGGCTAGACAGCTGGCTAGCTAGGTAGCTAGGCAAATAGTTCAGCTGTCTAGCCAGCTGGCTAGAGAGTTAAGTGACCCAGTTAAGTCAGCTGACTAGTCAGCTGGCTAGGTAGGTAGCTTGCCAGTTATGTCAGCTCACTAGACAGAGTGCTAGCAAGCTATGACACCTGGTTAATTTAGCTGGATAGCCAGCTGGCTAGTTATGTAGCAACCTAGTTAATTCAATTGGCCAAAAATCAGGCCAGCTAGTTAAAACAGCTAGTTCAGTCAGCTGGCTAGCCAGCTGGTTATCTAGGTAGTGACCTAGTTAAGTCAGGTGGCCAGCAGGCTGGGTAGTTGTCAGCTAGTTAAGACAGCTGGCTAACCAGATGTCTAGAGAGGTAGAGAGCTAGTTATGTCAGCTGGCTAGCCAGCTGGATTACTTATATTGCCAACTAGTATAGTCACCAGGCTGGCCAGCTCCCTAGCTCGTTTATCAACCAGTCACTTCAGCTGGCTAACCAACTGGCTAGCTATTTAAGTCACCAAGTTAAGTCAGTTGGCAAGCCAGCTCGATAGCTAGTTAAAATGCTAGTTAATTCAGATGGCTAGAAAGTTGTCTGGCTAGTTATTTCAGCTAGTAAAGTCAACTGGTTAGCTTGGTACCCAACCAGTTAAATCAGCCAGTTAAGTCAGCTTGCTTGCTAGATAACTAGCTAGGAAGCTAGCTAATTATTTCAGCTATTAAAGTGAGTTGTTTTGCTAGGTAGCTAGTTAGTTAAGTCAGCTAGTTACATCAGCTTACTAGCTAGTTAAGTCAGCTAGTTAAGTCAGCTGGCTAGCCACCTGTCTAGCTTGGGTACCTTGCTAGTTAAGTTAGCTGGCTTACCAGCTGGCTAGCTGGTTAAGTCACCTAGTCAACTCAGCTTGCTAGACAGCTGGTTAGCTAGGAAGCTAGGTAGTTTAGTCAGCTGGAAAGCCAGCATGATATATAGGTATCTAGGTAGTTAAGTCAACTGGTAGCCACCTGTCTAGCTAGTGATATCAGCTAGTTAAGGTAGAATGCTAGCCAAGAGACTAACTATTTAAGTCAGCTAGTTGAGTGAGCTGGCTAGCCAGTTGGCAAGCAGGTTAAGTCAGCTGGTTAGTTCAAGTGGCTAGCCAACTGGTTAGCTAGGTAGAGAGGTTGATAAGTGAGTGAGTTAAGATAGCTGGCTATCCAGCTGGCTAGCTAGGTAGATAGCTAATTAAGCCAACTGGCTACCAGGATGGCTATTTAGTTAAGTCAGCTATTTAAGCCAGCTGTTTGGCCAGCTGGCTAGCAAGGTGGCTGCCAAATTAAGACGGTTAGTTAGCAGGCTGATCTTGTAGGTGGCTAGCTAGTCAGCTAGGTGGATAGCTAGTAAGCTAGCTAGTCAGTTAGCTATTTATGTCAGCTAGATCATCAGCTAGCTAGTCAGGTAGATCATTAAGTTAACTAGCCAGCTAAATAGCCAGCTGGCTTGCCAGTTGGGTAACCTAGTTAAGTCAGCTGGCTAGACAGCTGGCTAGCTAGGTAGCCAGTTAGTTAGGTCAGCAGTCCAACCAGCTTGCTAGCAATTTAAGGCAGCTAATTAAGTCAGTTG
>NW_007175807.1:1709-2581 GCF_000164805.1 Carlito syrichta
TGTTTTGCTAGGTAGCTAGTTAGTTAAGTCAGCTAGTTACATCAGCTTACTAGCTAGTTAAGTCAGCTAGTTAAGTCAGCTGGCTAGCCACCTTTCTAGATTGGGTACCTTGCTAGTTAAGTTAGCTGGCTTACCAGCTGGCTAGCTGGTTAAGTCACCTAGAAAACTCAGCTTGCTAGCCAGCTGGTTAGCTAGGAAGCTAAGTAGTTTAGTCAGCTGGAAAGCCAGCATGATATATAGGTATCTAGTTAGTTAAGTCAACTGGTAGCCACCTGTCTAGCTAGTGATATCAGCTAGTTAAGGTAGAATGCTAGCCAAGATACTAACTATTTAAGTCAGCTAGTTCAGTGAGCTGGCTAGCCAGTTGGCAAGCAGGTTAAGTCAGCTGGTTAGTTCAAGTGGCTAGCCAACTGGTTAGCTAGGTAGAGAGGTTGATAAGTGAGTGAGTTAAGATAGCTGGCTATCCAGCTGGCTAGCTAGGTAGATAGCTAATTAAGCCAACTGGCTACCAGGATGGCTATTTAGTTAAGTCAACTATTTAAGCCAGCTGTTTGACCAGCTGGCTAGCAACGTGGCTGCCAAATTAAGACGGTTAGTTAGCAGGCTGATCTTGTAGGTGGCTAGCTAGTCAGCTAGGTGGATAGCTAGTAAGCTAGCTAGTCAGCTTGCTAGTCAGTTAGCTATTTATGTCAGCTAGGTCATCAGCTAGCTAGTCAGGTAGATCATTAAGTTAACTAGCCAGCTAAATAGCCAGCTGGCTTGCCAGTTAGGTAACCTAGTTAAGTCGCTGGCTAGACAGCTGGCTAGCTAGGTAGCTAGTTAGTTAGGTCAGCAGTCCAACCACTTGCTAGCAATTTAAGGCAGCTAATTAA
>NW_007175807.1:2601-3397 GCF_000164805.1 Carlito syrichta
TGGCTAGACAGCTGCCTTGCTGGGTTGCTAGCTTGTTAATTCAGATAGCTAGCAAGCTGGTTAGCTAGTTAAGTCAGCTAGCTTGTCAGCTGTTTAGCTAGTTAGCTAGGTAGTTAAGTCAACTGGCAAGCCAGCAGGATACATAGTTAGCTAGCTATTTTAGTCAGTCAGCTAGCCACCTGGTTAGCTAGTGATGACAGTTAGTTAAATCAGCTGGCAAGCCAGCTGGCTATCTACTTATGTCAGCTAGTTGAGTCAGATGACTGACCAGCTGGCTAGCTGGTTAAGTAGGCAAGTTTATTCAATTGTCAAGTCAACTGGCTAGCTAGATATCTTGCTAGTTCCATCAGCAGCTTAGCCAGCTGGGAAGCTTGTTAAGTCAAGCAGTTAAATCAGCTGGCTAGCCACCTGGCTAGGAAGGTAGCTAGGTAATTAAGTCAACTGGCTAGCTGGCTGGCTAGCTAATTAATTCAGCTAGTTAAGTGAGCTGTCTAGCTGGCTGGCTAACTAGTTGACAAGCTAGTTAAACCAGCTGACTAGCCATATGACTATATTGTTAAGTCAGCTAGTTAAGTCAGCTTGTTAGCCAGCAGGCTAGCTAGGTGTCTGGCAAGTTAAGCTGGCTGGTTTCCAGGCTGGTCAGTTAGGTAGCCCGCTAGATAAGCCAGTGGGGTAGACGACTGACAGGTAGAGTAGCTGGCTAGTTTAGCCAGCTGGTTATCCAATCGACCAGCCTGCCAGATGGCTATTTAACAAGCCAGGTATCTAGATACTTTTGCCAGATGGCTAGCTGTGT
>NW_007175807.1:3417-4248 GCF_000164805.1 Carlito syrichta
TTGGTAAGTCAGCTCACTAGCCAGATGGTTTGCTAGGTACCAGGTAGCTAAGTCAGCTGACAAACCAGTGGGCTCCGTAGGTAGCTAGCTAGTTAAGTCAGCTGGCTATCCAGCTGGCTAGCTAGGTAGCTAGGCAATTAAATCAGCATGCTAGCTAGCTGGCTAGGTAGTTATTTTACGTAGTTAAATCAGCTGGCTTGACAGCTGGCTAGCTAGTTAAGTCAGCTGTCAACCTCGCTGGATAGATAGTTAAGTCACCTAGTTTACTCAGATGGCTAGCAAGATAGTTAATTCAGCTGACTAACAATCAGGCCAGATATGTAAGTCAGCTAGTTATGTCAGGTGGCTTGACAGCAGACTAGCTAGGCAACAAGATGGTTAACTCTGTTGGCTAGCCTGCTAACTAGCTAAATAAGTCAGCTAGTTAATTCAGCTGGATAGCCAGCTAGCTAGCTATGTAGAGAGCTAGTTAAGTCAGCTGGCTAGCTATTACACTCACTAGTTAAGTCATCTAGTTGAGTCAGCTGGCTAGCCAGCTGGCTTGCTGCTTAAGTCAGGTAGTTAATTGTGCTGACTAGACAGCTGGCTAGCTAGGTAGCAAGCTAGTTAAGTCAGCTGGCTAGAAAGCGGGATAGCTAGTTAAGTCAGCTAGTTAATTCAGTTGAATTTCCAGCTGGCTAGCTAGGTAGCCAGCTAGTTAAGTCAGCTGGCTAGCCAGGTAGCTAGCTGTTTAAGACAGCTAGTTAATTCAGCTAGTCAGCCAGCTGGCTAGCTAGTTAATCAGCTGGGCATTCTTGCGGGCTAGCAGGATAAGTCAGCTAGTTAAGTCAT
>NW_007175807.1:4268-8422 GCF_000164805.1 Carlito syrichta
CCAGCTATCCAGCCCAGTTGCCAGTCAGCTAATTAAGTCAACTAGCTAGCTAGCCAGCTTTTTAAATCAGTTAGCAAGTCAGCTAACCATTCTGCTAGCTGGTGAAGTCAGATGGCTAGTCAACTTGCTTGTCTGCAAGCTAGTTAAGTTAGCTAGCTAGTCAGCTAAATAGTCAGATAGATAGATGTCAGTAAGCCATTTAACAAGTCAGATAGCGAGCTAGTTATGTTAGCAAGCTAGAGAGATAGCTTGTTTGCTAGCTAGTTATGTCAGCTAGGCAGCCATCTAGCTAGCCAGCTAGCTAGTTAAGTCAGCTATAAAATCAGCTAGATAATTAGCTAACTAGTTGGGTAGCAACTCAGCTATCTGGTCAGATAAATAGTGTGCTAACTCGCTTTCCATCAGGTCAGCTAATTAGTTGGCTTGCTCGCCTGCACACTGCTCAGCAAACTAGTCCACTCACTCACCAGCCAACAGGTCAACTAAATTGTCAGCTAACTATTCATCTTGCTAGACAGCAGACTAGTTAAATCAGATCATCAGTTGGCTCCCAAGACGGCTGACTAGCTAATGCAGCTCACATATCAGGTCACTCGCTGGCACACTAGTTAAGTCAGCTCACCTGTCGGCTCATTCGCTGTCTGACTGGTTAACTCTTTTGACCATTCGGCTCACTCACTAGCCAACTAAAGTCAGCTGACCAGTGAGCTCACTCGCTGGCTGACTAGTTAAATCAGCTGACCAGTCGGTTCAATCGCCGGCCAAATAGCTAAGTCAGCTGACCAGTCGGTTCACTTGCCGGCCAACTACTTAAGTCAGCTCACCTGTGGGATCACTCACTGGCCTACTAGTTAAGTAAGGTAACCGGTCAGTCGACTAGCTGGCTAACTGTTTAAGTCAGCTAACCAATTGGTCAAATAGTCGGCCAACTTGTCAGCTGACAAGTTAGGTCTGCTAACTTGTGGGTGGTCTATTTAAGTCAGCTAACTAGTCGGCCAACTAGTCGGCCAACAAGTTAGGTCAGTCAACTAGCCAACCAAACAGTTAACTGAGCTAACTTGTGGGTCAACTTGTCAGTACAACTAATTAAGCCTGCTAACTAGTCGTCCAACTAGTTGGTCAACTTGCTAAGCCAGCTAACAAGCCAGCCAAGTAGTAGAGAACGTGTTAAACCATATAAGTAGTCGGCCAACTCATCAGATAAATTAAGTCACCAACCTAACTTGTTACTCAACTAGTTAAGACAGCTAGATAACTCGTTTACCAAATAGTTAAAAGAGTTATCTAACTCATTAACCAGCTCGTTAAGTCAGCTAGCTATCTCGTTAGCCAAATAGTTAAGTGAGCTAGCTAATTCAGCTAGCTAATTAGCTAACTAGCTAAGTCAGCTAGCTAAGATAGCTAACTCACTAGTTTGCTAACTATTTAAGTCAGCTACTTAAGTTTGCTACCTCACTAGTTAGCTAACTAGTTAACAGCTATTCTGCCAGCTAAATATTTAGCTAGCTATTTAATTCAGGTAGTTAAGTCAGCTAGCTAACGAGTTATATCAGTCAGTTAAGTCAGCTAGCTAAATATTTAATTCAGCTAGCTAACTCAGCTAGCAGCTAGTTAAGTCAGCTTTTTAATTTAGTTAGCTGGTAAAGACAGCTAAACAGGTAATTAACTAATAGGTAAAGTCAGCAGGTTGAATCAGGTAGTTAGCTAGTTAACTAACGTGTTAAGTCAGCTGGTTGAGACAGCAGGCTAGGTAGTTAGCAAACGGGTTGAGTCAGCTGATTGAGCACGCTAGCTAGCTCGTTAGTTAACCAGTTACATCATCTGGATTAGTCAGGTAGCTAGCTTGTTAGTTAACGAGTTAAGTCAGCTGGTTGAGTCAGCTAGCTAGCTCAGTTAACGAGGTGAGTCAGATGATTAAGTCAGCTAGCTAGCATGTTACATAATGAGTAAGGTAATTATGTAGCAATCTGGTTAATTCAGCCAGCTAACTAAGCAGCTAACAATTTGAGTCAGCTTGTTAGCTAGGTAGCTAGGTAGTTAGCTAACTACTTAAGCCAGCTGGCTAGCTAGATAGCTAGCTAGTTAGCTAACATTTGTCAGCTGGTTAGCTAGTTAAATTGCCAGTTAAGTCAGCTAGTTTAGTCAGCTGGCTAGCCAGCTGGCTAGCTGGTTAATTCACCTAGTTAAGAGAGCTGGCAAGCCAACTGGCAATGTAGGTTGCTAGCTAGTTAATCAGCTAGATAACTACCTGGCTAGCTAGTGATGTCAGGGAGTTAAGCCACTAGCTAGCCATCTGGGTAGCTGGTTATGTCACCTAGTTTAGTCACCTGTCCAGCCAGCTGGCTAGGTAGGTAGCTAGCTACATAAGTCAGCTTGCATGCAAGAAGGCTAACTGTTCAATTCAGCTAGTTAAGTTAGCAAGCTTTCCTGCTGGCTAGGTAGTTAGTTAGCTAGTTAAGTAAGCTGGCTACCCAGCATGCTAGCTTAAATCAGCTAGGTAAGTCAGCTGGCTAGCCAGGTGACTAGGTAGGTAGCCAGCTATTTAAGGCAGCTGTCTAGCCAGTTGACTTGCTGGTTAAGTCAGCTAGTTAAGCTACCTGGCAGCCAGCTGGCTAGCTAGTTAAGTCAGTTCATTAAGTCAGTTGGCTATCCAGCTGGTTAGCTAGATAAAAAGTTAGTTAAGTCAGATGTCTAGTCATCAGTCTAGCTAGTTATTTCAGCTAGGTCAGCCACCTGGCTAGCTTTGAAGTCAGGTTTATAAGTCAGCTAGTCATTTCAGGTAATTAGTTAGTTAAGTCAGCTAGTTAAATCAGCTGGCTAACTAGATAGCCAGCTAGATAAACCAGTTGGCTAGCTAGGTAGCTAGCTGACTAAGTCAGCTAGTTAAGCCAGTTTGCTTGCTAGTTAAGTCAGCGGGTTAAGTCAGCTGGCTAGCCAGCTGCATAGCTGGGTAGCTACCTAGTTGAATCAGCTGGCTAGCCCATTATATAGCTTGGTAAGTAACCTAATTAAGTCAGCTCACTAGCCAGATGGTTACTAGGTAGCTAGGTACCTAAGTCAGCTGGCAAACCAACGGGCAATGTAGATAGCTATCTAGTTAAGTCAGCTGGCTATCCAGGTAGCTATCTAGGTTACTAGGCAGTTTTGTCAGCCTGCTAACCAGCTGGCTAGCTAGTTACGTCACCTAGTTAAGTCAGCTGGCTTGACAATTGGCTAGCTAGGTAACTAGATAATTAGGTCAGCTGTCTAGCCCATTGGCTAGCAGGTTAAGTAAGCTGGCTAGACTGCTTGCTAGCTATTTAGTAAGCTAGTTAACTCAGTTGACTAACAATAAAGTCAGATGTACAAGTCAACTAGTTAAGTCAGATGGCTAGCCAGATGACTAGCTAGGTAGAGAGAAAGTTAACTCAGTTGGATAGCCAGTTGGCGAGCAAAATAAGTCAGCTAGTCAATTCAGCTGGCTAGACAGCTATCTAGCTAGGTAGAGAGCTAGTTAAGTCAGCTGGCTATCCAGCTGGCTCACTTGTTATATCACTTAGCTGAGTCAGCTACTAGCGAGCTGGCTAGATGGTTGTCAACTAGTTAAGTCAGCTAGCTAGCCAGCAGGCTAGCTAGGTAGCAAGCTAGTTAAGTCAGCTGGCAAGCAAGTGGGATAGCTAGTTAAGTGAGCTAGTTAATTCAGTTTGTTTCCAAGTTGGCTAGCTAGGTAGCTAGCTAGTTAAGTCAGCTGGTTAACCAACTGACTAGCTGGTAAAGACAGCTTATTAATTCAACTGGACATGCAGCTGGCTAACTAATTAACTCAGCAGGCCAGCCAGCTGTCTAACTGTTTAAGTGAGCTAGTTATGTCAACTGGCAAGGAAACTGGCTAGCTATGACTTAACCAGTTAAGTCAACTGGTTAACTAGGAAGCTAGCTGGTTAAGTCATCTAGATAAGTCAGCTGGCTAGCTAGTTAAGTCAGTTAAGTACGTCAGCTGGCTAGCCAGCTACCTAGCAAGGTTGCTAGCTAATTAAGGCAGCTGGCTAACCTGCTGGTGGGTTAGTTTAGAAACTTAGTTAAGTCAGCTCGCTGGCCAGTAGCTTATCTAGGTTGGTAGGTAGTTATTTCAGCTGGCAAGCCAGCACATTATGTAGGTAGGTAGTTAGTTAAGT
>NW_007175808.1:0-776 GCF_000164805.1 Carlito syrichta
TCCTGGTTAGGCGGCTGGCTTACTAGGTGGCTGGCAAGTTAAGCCGACTGGTTAGCAGGCTGGTCAGGTAGGTGGCCAGCTATTTAAGCCAGTTGGCTAGCCCCGGCTGACCAGCAGGGTGGCTGGTTAGTTAAGCCAGCTGACTATCTGACTATCCAGCCAGACGACTGGATATTTAATCCGACTTTTTAGTCAGCTGATGAGACTGCTAGCTAGCTAGCCATCTGCCTAGCCAACTAGCAATCCAGGTAGCTGGCTAGTGAAACCAGCAGGTTAATCATCTAGTTAACTGTTAGCTAGCTAGTTAATTCAGCTGGCTATCAAGTTAGCCAGCCAACTAGCCAGTCAGCTAGTTACATCAGCTAGCTAGCCAGCTAGCTATTTAAGTCAGCTAGCATGTCAGCTAACTATTCAGCTAGCTAGTTGTTAGCTAGCAAGTCAGATTGCTAGTCAGCAAGCTAGTTAAGTCAGTTAGCTAGTCTTCTAGCTAGTCAGCTAGATAGTTAAGTCAGCTAGCCAGCTAACTAGCCAGTTTGCTGACTACTTAAGTCATCTACCTAGACAGCTAGATAGTTTGCTAGCTAGCTATGTCAGCTTGTAGCCAGCTAGCTAGTCAGCTATCTAGTTAAGTCAGCTGTCATATCAGCTAGTTACTTAGCTAACAAGTTGGCTAGTGACTCAGCTAGCTGGTCAGCTATCTACTGGGCTCGCTTGGTTACCATCAAGTCAGATAACTAGTCAGCTTGCTCTCCTGCCAACCGGTCAGCAAAGTAGTG
>NW_007175809.1:0-423 GCF_000164805.1 Carlito syrichta
CACGGGGCTCCTGGTCAACGGGCAGGGGTGGGAACGGAGAGCAGAGGCTCAGCCCACGTGTGCGGCCCGGAGCTGCTCCTCCGCCTACCGTGGCCGGGCCCGGCCCCCCCACAACACTTCGTCACACGTGACATGCTCGTGAAGTCCAGCCCGGGCTCCCCTCTGTGGCTGGCCCATGCCCCGCCTCTGTCCCCCTGCCCCAGCCACACAGGCTCTTGCTAGTCCCGTCTCCTGTGCCTCTCACGCACCAGGCCTGTTCGTGCCCCAGGGCCCTTGCACCTGCCATTCCTTCTGCCCTAACTTTGTCCCCAGATCATCTTCTCTGGCCTCTGCTCCACCTTCAGCCCAGAGGCCTTCCCCTCGGGGAAGCCCTCACTTCACTGTGCTCTCTCACCTACCCCCTGCCACCCACTGTCACCTCCC
>NW_007175810.1:0-595 GCF_000164805.1 Carlito syrichta
CAGCCTCCCAAGTACCTACACCACAGGCGTCCCAGTCACCACGTCCAGCTCATTTAAACCATTTTTTTGTAGCAACAAGGTCTCGTTATGTAGCCCAGGCTAGTCTGGAATGCCAGGTCTCAAGTGGTCCTCCTGCCTCGGCCTCCCAAAGTGCTGGAGTGACAGGCACGAGTCACCGGGCTGGCCAGATACTCCTTTGATCCTTCCCTCCTCTGTCCTCCCTCGGGCTGAGGCTCCAAGAACCCGGGATTTTCCTTCTGATCCTGGCTTAGCAGGGACACCCGGTGCAGCCATCTCTGTGTCCCCAGGCTGGGATGGGTGGGCCTACTCTGTGCGACTCCACCTCCCCCTGGGAAGAGCCGGCCTTCTGTCTCCGGGACCCTCGGGTTCTGCCAACTCCCCCCACCCCAGGGCACTTCTCCGAGAGCCCAGCTGGCTGAGCCACCTGGCATCCAGGCCCGGTGCCTTCAAGGCCGAGGGTCTCTGGGGCGCTTCTGGGGGAGGGTGGGCGGCCGCGTGGGCACATGCCCGGTCCCAGGGGCAGAAACAGCCGGCCAGGTTCCAAGAGCCGGTTCCGCAGGGAGGGTGGGGCGGG
>NW_007175811.1:0-1970 GCF_000164805.1 Carlito syrichta
GGTGGCTAGCTAGGTAGCTATATATATAATTCAGCTAGTTAAATCAATTTGCTAACTCTTTAAGTCAGGAAGTTAAGTTTGCTGACTAACCAGCTGCCTAGTTGGTAAGTTAGCTAGTTAAGTCACCTGGCTAGCTAGTTAACTAGCTAATTAAATAACCTAGCTAAGTCAGCTCAATAGCCACGGGGTTATCTAGGTAGTTAGGTAGTTACATCAGCTGGGAAGCCAGCGGGCTAAGTAGGTAACAAGCTAGTTAAGTGAGATGGTTAGTCAGCAGGTTAGCTAAATAAGTCGGCTAGTTAAGTCAGCTGGTTAGGCAGCAAGCTACCTAGGTAGAGAGCTAGTTAGGTCAGCTGTCTAAACAATTGGCTAACTAAGTCAGCTTGTTGAGTTGGCTGGTTAGCCAGTTGACTAGTTGGTTAAGTCAACTCGTTAACTCAGCTCGTTAGCCAGCTGACTAGCTTGGGAGCAAACTACTTAAATCAGCTGTATAGCCAACTGTATAGCTAGCTAAGTAAGCTACTTAATTCAGCTGGCTTCCCAGCTGGCTAGCTAGGTTGCTAGCTAGTTAAGTCAGCTGGTCAACAATCTAGCTAGCTGGTTACATCAGCTTGTTAATTCAGCTGACCAGCCAGTTGGCTCACTAGTTAAGTCAGCTCATTAAGTCAGGTGGCCAGACAGCTGGCCAGTTGGTGAAGTCAGATAGTTAAGTCAGCTAGCCAGCCAGCTGGCTAGCAAGGTAGCTAGGTAGTTAAGTCAGCTAGATATATCAACTAGCAAGCTATTAAAGTCAGCTAGATAAGTGAGGTAGCTATATGATAGCTAGCTACGTAGCTACCTAATTAAATCCACTAGTTAAGTAGGATGGTTAGCTATGTAGCCAGCTAGTAAAATCACCTAGTTAAGTCAGCTGGCTAGCTAGTTACATCACCACATTAAGTCAGTTGTCTAGCCAGCTGGCTAGCTAGTTAAAAAGCTAGTTACATCAGATGGGTAGCAAGCAGGCTTGCTAGTTATTTCAGCTAGTTAAGTCACCTGAATAGCAAGGTGGTTACCTAGTTAAGTCAGCTAGATATGTCAACTAGCTAGCTAGTAAAGTCAGCTAGATAAGTGAGGTAGCTATATGATAGCTAGCTACGTAGCTACCTAATTAAATCCGCTAGTTAAGTAGGATGGTTAGCTATGTAGCCAGCTAGTAAAATCACCTAGTTAAGTCAGCTGGCTAGCTAGTTACGTCACCATGTTATATCAGTTGTCTAGCCAGCTGGCTAGCTAGTTAAAAAGCTAGTTATATCAGATGAGTAGCAAGCAGGCTTGCTAGTTATTTCAGCTAGTTAAGTCACCTGAATAGCAAGGTGGTTACCTAGTTAAGTCAGCTAGATATGTCAACTAGCTAGCTAGTAAAGTCAGCTAGATAAGTGAGGTAGCTATATGATAGCTAGCTATGTAGCTACTTAATTAAATCTGCTAGCTAAGTCACCTGGCTAGCTATGTAGCCAGCTAGCAAAATCATCTAGTTAAGTCAGCTGACTAACTAGGTAACTAGTTAGCTAAAGCAACTAGTTAAGTCAGCTGGCTAGCTAGTAACATCAGTTAGTTAAGTCAGCTGGCTAGACTGCTGCCTAGCAAAATAGATAGCTATTAAAGTCAGCTGGCTATCCAGCTGGCTAGCTACTTAAGTCACCTAGTTAAGTCACTGGCTGGCCAGCAGGTAAGCTAGGTATTTAGGAAGTTAATTCAGCTGGCAAGACAGCGGGCTATGTAGGTAGGGAGCTAGTTAAGTCAGCTGGTTAGCCATCAGGCGTCTAGTTATGTCAGCTAGTTAAGTAGCTGGCTATCCAGCTGTCTATCTGGGTAGCTATCTAGTTAAGTCTGCTCCCTAGCCAGTTGGCTACTTTGTTATGTCACCTAGTTAAGTCAGCTGGCTAACCTGCAGGCTATCTAGGTAGTTAGTTAATTAATTCAGCTGG
>NW_007175812.1:0-819 GCF_000164805.1 Carlito syrichta
CATGGTAGTTAGCTAGTTCAGTCAGTTGGCTAGCCAGCTGGATAGCAAGTTAAATAATCTAGTTAAGTCAACTCGCTGGTCAACAGTTTAGCTAGATAGTTATGAAGTTAAGTCCTCTAGCAAGCCAGCAGGCTCTGTAGGTAGGTAGCTAGTTCAGTCAGCTGACTAACCATCAGACTATCTAGTTATGTCAGCTTGTTAAGTCAACTGGCTAGCCATCAGGCTATCTAGTTATGTCAGCTAGTGAAGGCAGCTGGCTATCCAGCTGTCTAGCTAGGTAGCTAAGTAGTAAATTCTGCTTGCTTGCCAGCTGGCTACTTCATTAAGTCAGCTTGGAAAGTCCGCTGGCTAAGCTGCTGGCTTGCTAGGTAGTGAGGCAATTAATTCAGCTGGCTAGCTAGCTGGCCAGCTAGTTAAGTCAGCTAGTTTAGCCAGCTGGATAACCAGCTGGCTAGCTCTTTACGTCACCACATTGTCAGTTGTCTAGCCAACTGGCTAGCTAGTTAAAAATTTAGTTACATTAGATGGGTAGCTAGCTGGCTCGCTAGTTATTTCAGCTAGTTATGTCACCTGAATAGAAATGTGGCTAGCTAGTTAAGTCAGCTAGATATATCAACTAGCAAGCTATTAAAGTCAGCTAGATAAGTGAGGTAGCTATATGATAGCTAGCTACGTAGCTACCTAATTTAATCCACTAGTTAAGTCGATGGTTAGCTATGTAGTCAGCTAGTAAAATCACCTAGTTAAGTCAGCTGGCTAGCTAGTTACATCACCACATTGTCAGTTGTCTAGCCAGCTGGCTAGCTAGTTAAAAAGCTA
>NW_007175813.1:0-370 GCF_000164805.1 Carlito syrichta
GTAAGTAGTATCAGACAGCACTAATAAGGAAAGTAGTATCAGACGGCATTAACAATGCAAGTAGTATCAGACGGCACTAACAATGCAAGTAGTAAAAGACGACACTAAGAAGGCGAGTAGTATCAGACGACACTAAGAAGGCAAGGAATATCACCACACTAAGAAGACAATAGTATCATACGACACTAAGAAGGAAAGTAGTATCATAAGGCACTAAGAAGGCAAGTAGTATCAGATGACACTAAGAAGGCATGTAGTATCAGATGACATTAATAAGGCATGTAGAATCAGACAACACTAAGAAGGATCGTAGTATAAGATGACACTAATAAGGCATGTAATATCAGATGACACTAATAAGGCAAGAAGT
>NW_007175814.1:0-334 GCF_000164805.1 Carlito syrichta
CTGCCTACCGGTCAGCATAGTATTCGGCTCGCTCACCAGCCAACAGGTCAACTAATTACAACTCGTTCAAAAGCCAACAGGACAGCTAACTAGTCACCTTGCTTGTCAGTCGACTAGCTAAGTCAGCTCACCTGTTGGTCCAATCGCCATCCAACTAGTTAAGGCAGCTCACCTGTCAGGTCACTCGCCAGCCAGTTAGTTAAGTCGGCTCACCAGTCGGCTCATTCACTGACCAACTTGTTAATTCTTCTAAATAGTTGGCTTTCTCACCAGTCGACTATATTCGGCTGACCAGTGAGCTCACTCACTGGCCGACTAGTTAAGTCAGCTGAAC
>NW_007175815.1:0-503 GCF_000164805.1 Carlito syrichta
GAAACTCTTAAACAAGCCCTGGTGTCAGCCCCAGCTCTGGGACTGCCAGATCTGACTAAATCCTTTTTCTTGTTTGTTGATGAGTCTAAGAGAATAGCCAAAGGAGTGCTGTTGCAGCAAATAGGGCCATGGAAGAGGCCAGTGGCATACTTGTCAAAAAAGTTAGACTCCATGGCTGCCGGGTGGCCTCCATGCCTACGAATCATCACGGCAGTTGCCACTATGGTCAAGGACGCTGACAAAATCACCATGGGTTTAAAGAACGACATGTCAACGCCCCTCATGCTGTCTAGGGAGTTCTAAAACAACCACCCGACAGATGGATAAGTAATGCCCGGCTAACTCATTATCAAAGTCTCCTTTCAAAACCCAGCCAGAATCTTGTTTCAGGCTCCGGCTACTCTAAATCCAGCCACTCTGCTACCCAACCCGGATGGGGAAGACACCCTGCACAACTGTGGGGGCCCGCCCTGCAAGGGTCATGAGATGTCCTGAAGGAGAGA
>NW_007175816.1:0-604 GCF_000164805.1 Carlito syrichta
CAGGCATCCATTACTTTTAACCCCAGCGCTGCCCTCACTAACCCATCCCCAACAACTTCCTTACTCCTCCTTTTAGCCTCTACCCCCTCAAACCCCTCCCCACAACCCATCTCACTCCCTCCCCCACTTGTCTCGACAGTCAACCCACTGATTTGGGACATACACACCCCTTCATTAGCCCAATGCCCGCCTGTTCACATCCAGTTAAAAAACCCATCCACCCACCCTAGTCAGCCACAATATCCCCTCCCCAGGGCCAGTCTGCTAGGCCTACAACCTGTCATAAAAACCCTGCTACAGAAGAGGTATTTGAGACTCACCAACTCGCCTTACAATTCTCCCATTCTGGCCATCATAAAACCCGACGGAACCTACTGACTCGTCCAAGACCTCCGACAAATAAACACAGCCATTCTCCCCATCCACCCACTAGTCCCCAACCCCCATACCGTCTTGTCCACCATTCCTCCAACGGCAACTTATTTTTCAGTCATAGACCTCAAAGACCTCATAGACCTTCACCATTCCCTTGGCAGCTGACTCACAAGACATTTTTGCCTTTACCTGGACCGACCCCATTTCCCACCACTCCCAACAACTCACA
>NW_007175817.1:0-4851 GCF_000164805.1 Carlito syrichta
AGGGCTAGCCAGCTGACTTAACTAGCTCTCTACCTAGCTAGCTAGCTGGCTAGCCAGCTGAATTAACTAGGTGACTTGACTATTTAGCCAGTGGACTAGACATCTGACTTTACTATCTAGCTACCTAGCTAGCCAGCTGTCAAGGCAACTGACTTAACTAGGTAACATAACCAGCTAGCCAGCTGGCTAGCAGGCTGACATAACTGCAAGGCTATCCAGCTAGACAGCTGGATAGCCAGCTGACTAAATTAGATAGCTACCTACATAGCCCGCTGGTTTGCCAGCTGACTTATCTACCTAGCTAACTAGCTAACCAGCTGGGTAGTGAGCTGACTTAACTAGGCTGTTTAACTAGCTAGTTAACTGGCTAGCCAGCTGGCTTAACTAGCTAGCCACCCAGCCAGGGAGCTGGCTAGCCATCTGACAACTTGCTGACTTAAAAAGCTAGCAACCTGACTTAACTAGCTGATTTAACCAGCTAGCCACCTAGCTAGACAGCTGGCATAGGTAGCTGGCTTAACTAGCTAGCTACCTAACTAGCTATCTAGCTAGCCAGCTAACTTAACTAGCTGACTTAACTAGCTAGCTAACTGACATGACTAGCTGACTTATCTAGCTAACAGCCTTGCTAGCCAACTGACTTAACTAGATGAAATAAATAGCTAGCCAGATGGCTAGTCATCTGACTTAAATAACTTTTTAACTAGCTAACCAGGTGGATAACCTACTGACTTAACGAGCTGACTTAATGAGATAGTCACCTGGTTGCCAGGTGACTTAACTAGTTGATTTAACCAGCAAGTCAGCTGGCTAGCAGCTGCCTTAAATAGCTGGCTACCAATCTAGACACCTGGCTAGCCAGCTGATTTACCTAGCTGAATTTAGGAAGCAAGCTGGCTAGACAACTCACTTAACTAGCTAGCTACCTACCTAACCAGGTGGCAAGTGTGTTGACTTAACTAGCTGTCTGGAACAGCTAGCCTGCTGGCTAGCAAGCTGACTTATATAGCTAGCTACCTACCTAGCCAGCTGGCCAGACAGCTGACTAAACTAGCTGACTTAACCAACTACCCAGTTGGCTAGCCAGCTGACTTAACACACTGACATCACTAGCCAGGTAGCTATCTAGCTGAATTAACTAGCTAGATACCTACATTGCCAGTTGGCTTGCTACTTCTCTTAACTAGCCTAATTAACCAGCTAGCCAGGTGGCTAGCCAACTGACTTAACTGGTTCGCTACCTAGCTAGCCAGCTGGCTAGCCAGCTGACTTAACTAGCTGACTTAACTAGCTAACTACCTAGCTAGCCAGCTGATTAAATTGTTAGCTAACTAGCAAGCTACATAGCTAGCCAGCTGACTTAAGAAGTTAGCTAACTACCTAGCTAACTAACAAGCTGTCTTAAATAGTTAGCTGCCTAGCTAGCTAGCTGACTTAACCAGATAGTTATGTAGTTAGGTTACTTGTTATCTAACATGCTAGCTAGCTGACTTAATCATCTGAATAAACTCGTTAGCTAATGGGCTAGCTAGCTGACTCAACCAGCTGACTTAATTCGTTAAATGACTAGCTAGCTAGCTGACTCAACCAGCTGACTTAACTGGTTAGCTAACTAGCTAGCTAGCCTACTCAACTGGCTGACACAACTCGTTTGCTAACTAGCTAGCCTGCTGATTCAACCAGCTGACTTAACCCGTTAGTTAACTAGCTAACTACCTGACTCAACCTGCTGACTTAACTCGATATCTAATTAGCTTGCTGGCTGTCTTAATCATCTGACTTAATTAGAAAGCTGACTTAACTAGGTGACTTCGCTAGTTGACTTAACTACTTAGCTAGCTGACTTAACTGGCTTACTAACCTAGTTATCTAGCTGACTTAACTACCTGAATTAAATAGTTAGCAAACTATTTAACTAGCTGAATAACTAGCTGACTTAACTAATTAGCTAACTAGTTAGGTAGCAGACATAACACCTGACTTAAATACTAAGCTAAATAGTGAGCAAGTTGACTTAACTAGCTGACTTAGCTAGCTGACTTTACTAGCTAGCTGGTTAGCTAGCTGAATTAGCTAGCTGACATAACTAGTTGGCTAACGAGATACCTAGCTGACTTAATGAGTTAGCTAACCGTTTTAACTATTTGGTAAATGAGTGAACTAACCATCTTAATTAGTTGGTTAATGACTTAGCTAAGTGACAACTTGACTGACAATTCGGCCGACTACTTATCTGGTTTAACTCATTGGCTGACTACTCGGCCAACTTGCTAGCTGGCTTAACAAGTCGGCTGAGTAGTCGGTTGACTAGTTAGCTGGGTTAGCTAGTTGACTGACGAGTTGGCCCACAAGTTAACTCGGTTAACTAGATGGCTGGCTAGTTTTCTGACCTAACTAACTAGCAAAAATCTATCTAACTCTGTAGCTTGCTGACTTAACTAGCTAGCTATCTGGCTACTGTCTAACTGACTTAACTATCTAGCTTACTAGCTTGCTGACTAGCTAGCTGACTTAACTAGCTAGCAGACTAGCAAGTTGACTAGCTTGCTGACTTCACTAGCTTGCTGAATAGTTAGCTGAGTTGCTACTGATTTAACTAGCTAGCTGGCTAGATAGCTGACTTAACTAGCTATCTACTTGACTGTCTAGCCGCCTAGCCAGTTGACTTAATGAGCTTGTTACCTGGTTGATTACATGGCTAGTCAGTTGGATTAAATTACTAGCTACCTGGCTGGCTTGCTGGCTAGGCAGCTGGCTAGCTAGCTAGTGGTCTGACCAGGTGGCTAGCCAGCCATCTTAAATAAACATCCGGCTGGCTGGAAGGCCGGATAGCCTGCTTGTTTAACTAGACAGCCACCCTGCTTGACAGCTGGCTAGGAAGGTGGCTTAACTTGCGGGCCACCTACCTGACCAGCGTGCTAACCATCCAGCTTAACTTGTCAGTCAAACAGTTAGCCTGCCGGATAACAAGCTGACTTATCTAGCTGACTCAACTTGATAGCCAGCCGCCTTACCAGCAGTTTTAACTGTCTAGCCACCTCGCTAGCTAGCTGGCTATCCAGCTCACTTAACTCTCTGAATTAACTAGCTAGCCAGGCGGCTAGCAAGCTGACTTAATTACCTAGCTACCTATCTAGCCAGGTGGCTAGCCAACTGACTTAACATCCTGACTTAAAATAGCCAGCTGGCTAGCCAGCTGATGTAACTAGCGAGCTACCTAGCTAACCAGTTGGCTAGCCACTTGAATTAACTAGCTGACTTAACCAGCTAGACAGCTGGCTACCCAGCTGACTCAACTAGATGACATAAATTGATAGCCAGTTGTCTAACCAGCTGACTTATCTAGCAGACATCACTAGCTTGCCAGGTGGCTAGCCAGCTGACTTAAATAGCTAGCTACCTACATATCCTGCTGGCTTGCCAGCTGACTTAACTACCTAGCTAATTAGTTAAACAGCTGGCTAGCGAGCTGACTTAACAATCTAGCTACACAGCAAGGCAGCTGCCTAACCAGCTGACTAAACTAGCTGACTTAACTAGCTAGCTACCCAGCTAGCCAGCAGACTTTAGTAGCTGAAATAAGTAGATAGCTACCTAGCTATATACTTAACTAGCTGACTTAGATAATTAACTAGCTGACTTAACTAGCTAGCTAGCTGATATAACTAGCTGACTTAACTACCTATCTACCTAGCTAGCAAACTGACTTAACTAGCTGAAATAATTAGCTAGTCAGCTATCTAGCCATCTGACTTAACTAGCTTTTAAATAGCTAGCACGCTGGCTAGCCAACTGACTTAATGAGGTGACTTAAATAGCTAGCCAGCTGGTTAGCCAGCTGACTTAACTAGTTGATTAACGAGCTAGGTAGCTGGCCAGCCAGGTGACTAAACTAGCTGACTTAACTAGATATCCAGACGGCTAGCCAGCTGACTTAACTAGCTCTCTACCTCTCTAACTACCTGGATAGCCAGCTGATTTAACTAGCTGACATAATAAGCTAGCCAGCTGGCTAGCCATCTGACTTAACTAAGTCACTAAATAGCCACCCATCTTTCTAGCCAGCTGACTTAACTAGCTGTCTTAACTCACTGGCCTGCTTTCTAGCCAGTTGAATTAACTAGCTTACTACATAGCTAGCTAGCTGCCTATCCAGTTGAATTAACTAGGTGACTTATCTAGCTAGCTGGCTGTCTAACCAGCTAATTTAACTATCAAGCTAACTAGCGAGCCACTGCCTTCTCAGCTGACTTAACTAGGTGACAACTAGATAGCCAGCTGACTAAACAGCTGACATAACTAGCTAGCTACCTAGCTACCAAGCTGGCTAGCCAGCTGACTTAACAAGCTAGCCAGCTGGCTTGCCAGCTGATGTAGTTGCCTAGCTACCTAGCTAGCCAGCTGACTTAACTAGCTGAAATAACTAGTGAACCAACTGGCTGCCCATCTGACTTAACCAGCTTTTTAACTAGCTAGCCAGTTGGCTAGACAACTGCCTTCAACAACTGACTTACCTAGCTAGACAGCTGGTTAGCCAGATGACAAAACTAGCTGATTTGCTTGCTGACTAGCTGGCTAGCCAGCTGACTTAATTGCCTGGCAATCTTGGTAGCCAGGAGCCTAGCCAGCTGACTTAACTAGCTGACTTAAAGTAACTAGTTGGCTAGCCAGCAGACTTAACTAGCTACCTACCTAGCTAGGCAGCTTGATAGCCAGCTCACTTAACTAGCTGACCTAACAAGATAGCCTGATGGCTAGCCAGCACATTTAACTAGCTACCTGCCTACATATCCCTCTGGCTTGCTAACTGATTTAACTACCTAAGTACCTAGCTAACATGCTGGACAGCAA
>NW_007175818.1:0-451 GCF_000164805.1 Carlito syrichta
TAACTAGCAAACAAGCTATCTAGCTCTCTAGCTTGCTGATTTAACTGGTTAGTTACCAGGCTAACTGACAACTATCTAGTTGACTAGCTAACTGACTAGCTAGCTGAAGTAATTAGCTAGCTGACTAGCAACCTGACTAGCTAGCTGACTTAACTAGGTACCTGAATAATTAGTTGCATTGCTAGCTGACTTAACTAGCTAGTTGGCTACCTAGCTGACTTTACAAGCTGACTAGCTAGTTGGACGGCTTGCTGGCTAGACAGCTGACTTAACTAGCTAGCTACCTTTTTGGCTAAAGGGTTAGCCAGCTGTCTTAACTAGTTAGCTACCTGATTGGCTAGCTGGCTAGGCAGCCGAGTAGCTAGCTAGCAGGCTGACTACCTGGCTACCCAGCCAGCTTAAATACCCAGCTGGCTGGCTGGACAGTGGGATAGCCAGTTGGCTTAACTAG
>NW_007175819.1:0-633 GCF_000164805.1 Carlito syrichta
AGGATGGGAAACAAATTTCAGGCGAATGAAACACAAAAGAAAGGAGGAATCACGATCTTAATCTCAGACAAAATACCCTTTAAGCTATCAAAAATTAAAAAAGATACAGAAGGCCACTACATTATGATAAAAGGTTCAATCCATCAACAAGAAATATCCATCCAAAGACCACAGAATACACATTCTACTCATCACCGCATGGAACGTACTCTAAGATTGACCACATACTTGGCCATAAATCAAGCATAAGCAAATTTAAAAGGACTGAAATTTTACCATGCACCTTCTCGGACCACAGTGGAATAAAAATCATCATTAACACCAACAAGGTCTCCCCAAATCCCACAAAGACATGTACACTAAACAGCATGATGCTAAACAACTCCTGGGTCAATGATGAAATCAAAACAGAGATTAAAAGATACCTGGAAACAAACGAAAAATGAAGCAACATCTTACCAAAATCTCTGGGAAGCCATGAAAGCTGTAATAGGAGGGGAATTTATATCCCTACAAATGCACATGAAGAAAATGGAAGGATCACAAATTAAGAGTGAAACAAGCCACCTAAAAAAGCTGCAAAAGCAAGACCACGAAAACCCTAATTTCAGCAGAAGAATCCAGATCACCAAA
>NW_007175820.1:0-432 GCF_000164805.1 Carlito syrichta
AACTTGCTAACTAGTCAGCCAACTCTTCAGTCAACAAGATAATTCACCTAGCTAACGCATTAACCAACTAGTTAAGTCAGCTAGCTCTCTCACTAGCCAACTAGTTAAGTCAGCTATCTAAGTCAGCTAGCTAAGTCAGCTAACTCACTAGTGAGCTATCTATGTCAGCAACTTAAGTCTGCTAACTCACTAGTTAACTAATTAGTTAAGCCAACTAGTTATATACCTAGTTAAGTAGTTAGCTGACTATTTAATTCAGGCAGTTAAGTCAGCTAGCTAAATAAAGTCAGAGAGGTAAACCAGCTAGTTAACTCAGCTTTCTAATTAAGTCAGCTGGTTAAGACAGCTAGCTAGATATTTAGCTAAAGGGTTGTCAGCAGATTGAATCGGGTAGTTAGCTAGTTAACTAACGTGTTAACTCAGCTGGTTGAG
>NW_007175821.1:0-2789 GCF_000164805.1 Carlito syrichta
GTCTCACTATGCCGCCCAGGCTGCAGTGCGGTGGCACCCTCATGGCAACTGCAGCTTTAGCCTTCTGGGCTCAGGTGATCCTTCCACTGCAGTCTCCCAAGTGGCTGGGGCCATAGGCATGCACCACCACGTTTGGCTAATTTTATTTTCTGTAGAGATGAGGTCTCACTATGTTATCCTGGCTGGTCTCAAAATCCTGGGCTAAAAGGATCCTCTCGTCTTCCCCCTCCCAAGTGCTAGGATTATAGGTGAGCCACCATGCCTGGAGCATATAACAAGACCTCATGTCTACACAAAAGAAAAAAATAGCCAGGTGTGGTGGTGTGAGTCTGTTGTCCCAGCTACTCAGCAGGCAGTGGTAGATGGGTCTCCTAAGCCCAGGAGGGCAAGGTTGTAGTGAGCTGTGATCATGCCACTGCACTCCAACCTGGGCAACAGAGATAGATCTCAACTCAAATAATAATAATTAAAAAAAAAACAAAACAGTACTATAATCCCAGCACTTTGGGAGGCAGACAAAAGGATTGCCTGAGCTCAGGGTTTCAAGACAAGCATTGGCAACTTGGCGAGACCTCATCTCTACAATAAGTCAAAAAAAAGCAGCAGGGTGTAGTGGCTTGCACCTGTGGTTCCAGAGTGAGACAACTCAAAAAACCCCTAAAAACTAGACACTGAGGCCCTTTCTGTTTTATCTGTTAAGGCTGCACAGCAGAGGTGTAGGGAGGAGGTGTCACAACCAGAGAAACCAGAAAGGGGGTGAGAAAATCCAGGAGTCTGGGCCCTAAGATCAAAGGTCATGCTGGCAGCAGTAATCAGTCCCAAGGAAGAGTGTGAGGTATCCACATTCCACTCAATCGCATCGACCCCCAACCCCCGGTGGCCACTTCGCCGTGGGGGAGGGGATTTCACGGCCAGGACCCCATTCTTGGAGATGGAAGCCCAGGGATCCCCTGACTGGGGCAGTAGGAGAGGGCCAAGTTTGGAGGGGGGACCCCAGGAATCACCTGTGCAAGTCTCTGGGGGTGACTGGCAAGGGAACGGGCTAGGGTACTGAGGGGTGGGGCTGCCTGAAAAGATCTTGGTTGGAGGAGCACAGGGGTGCCCAGGGGGCTAGCCCACGTGCCTCAGGAATGGCACAGACTCGACCACTGCTCCCCCGTTGGAAGGCGATCAGGCTGGGTAGGGCGCCAAGACCCCGCAGGTTTACCTTCATTTTGGCCTGAGCTAATCCGCTCGGTCGGGTTTCTTCCAATCTCACGGGAAAGGGGGGACCAGGAGGGGGATAAAGGGAGGGCCACATCACCGTGATCTCAGCAACCACTAGGAAACTATTTCCAATGGGCACGGCTGCAGCTGTGTGAGCCAGACCTGGCTGGTTCAGGGCTATATATAGGCAAAGGACCTTGGAATGTGGAGGGCGTGTCATGAGTTCTCTCATCCCATTGGCCAACCGGGATGACAGGTACAAAGAGAGGCGTGGCCAGGCCCTGAGGCTAGAGTGGAGTCACAATGAAAGCCTCCTCTGCCCGCTCTGGGTACTCTCCCGCCAGATGCGCGTGCAGCTTTCTGGGCTACCGTTATGGAGGCCCTCATGGTTTCCGTTACCCGGGAGATCTGAGATGCCGCTCTCAAGCCCCCACCCTGGGCCCTCTTATGCTATTGACTCCCACCGCCCCGGAGCCTCGGACCCCAGGGCTCTGGGGTGGTCTGTAGAACAGACAGCTGGGGGGTGGGGGAGAATGGCCTCACTACACAGCTCCTGCCTCTGACATCCCTGTCACACACTTTGTCCGCAAGTCACCTCCAGGGACCTCCATCCTGTCCTCCAGGGGTTGCCTTTCTCAGAGCGCCCCCTCTCCTGACCCGGAAGTGTTTCCGCCCCATCCCAGCCTGATCCAGTGTCCGTTGCTCGGTTTCGCTGCTCCTGCTCCCCCTCCCCGCAGTGCCCCTTTCCTCCGGGAGTGGCTGTCTGTCCAAGCCACCTTTCCTGTCGGGACTGGATGAACCCGCGGGGCCTTCCGATCCCCGGTATTTCTGGGCCCGCACCCATGGAAGTCCCTGCTGCCCCACCCTGCTCACCATCCCAGCAGCTGCCCACCCCATCGGCCCTCTTCATGGTCTTCTGCTATGTTGCTTGGTCTGGTCTCAAACACCTGGGCACAAGCAATCCTCCTGCCTTGGCCTCCCCCAGTGGGATAACAGGCAAGAGCCGCCATGCCTGGCATTTTCGGTTTTTTGAGACAGGGTCTCATCTGTCACCCATGCTGGAGTGAGGTGGCACAACCCTGGCTCATGCAGCCTCGACCCCCTGGGCTCAAGCAAAAATCTGTGTTGGCCCAGGGGCGGTGGCTCATGCCTGTAACCCCAGCACTTTGGGAGGCCGAGGCAGGAGGATTGCGTGAACCCAGGAGTTCAGGACCAGCCCGAGACCTCACCTCAAAAAAATCAGAAATCAGCTGGATGTGGTGGCGGTCGCCTGTAGTCTGAGCCTTTCAGGAGGCTGATGTGGAAGAATCATTGCAGCCTAGGAGGTTGAGGCTGCAGTGAGCTGTGTTCGTGTCAGTACACTACAGTCTGGGCGACAGTGAGATATCAGCTCAAAAACAAATATGTTTTCATCCTTATGATTGCTTTTTAATTACAAGTCATAAATATGCAATAAAATATTTAAGCAGTATAGAGGTAATTAAAGTACAAGTATCCCTCCATTCGCTCTTCCTCAGCCCATTCACTCTTAAAAAATAACCATTGTTAATGGTTTAATGGCTGGGTGCGGTGGTTCATGCCTG
>NW_007175822.1:0-358 GCF_000164805.1 Carlito syrichta
AATAACTGGAGTGCTTGATAGTCAACTGAATTAACTATCTTGTTATATAGCTAGCCAGGGATCTAGCCAGCTGATTTAACTACTTGACTTAAGTAGCTAGCCAGCTGTATAGCCAGTTCACTTAATTAGCAAGCTACCTAGCTAGCCAGCTGACAAGCCAACTGTCATAACTAGCTGACTTAAATAGCTAGGCAGCAGGCTAGATAGCTGATATAACTATCTAGCTACCTAGCTAGTCAGCTGACTTAACTAGATGACTTAACTAGCTAGCCAGCTGGCTAGCAGGCTGACCTAACTTCCTAGCTACCTAGCTAGGAAGCTGGATAGCCAGTTGTCTTAACTAGTTAGCTACCTACCT
>NW_007175823.1:0-760 GCF_000164805.1 Carlito syrichta
TAGCCAGCTGGCTAGCAGGCTGACCTAACTGCCTAGCTACCTAGCTAGGAAGCTGGATAGCCAGTTGTCTTAACTAGTTAGCTACCTACCTACATAGCCCACTGGCTTGCCAGCTGACATAACTAACTAGCTACCTAGCTAACCAGCTAGATACTGAGCTGACTTAACTAGGCTACTTCACTAGCTAGCTTACTGTCTAGCCAGCTGAATAAACTATCTAGCTACCCAGCTGGCCAGCTGGCTAGCCAGCTGTCTTAACTCGCTGATTTAGCTATCTAGCAACAGCTTGATAACTATTAACTAACTGACTTAACCAGCTATCTACCTAGTTATCCAGCTGGCTTATCTAATTGAAATAAATGGCTAACCATTGCCATTGACTTAACTAGATTTTTAGCTACCTAACCAGCTGGACTGACAACTGACTTAATGAGTTGATTCAACTAGCTAGCTAGCTTGTTGCCAGCTGACTTAACTAGCTGGCTACCTACCTAGCCAGATGACTAGCCAACTGACTTACCTAGGTGACTTAAGATAGCAAGCTGGCTAGCCAACTCACATAACTCGTTAGTTACCTACCTAGCCAGCAGCTAGCCTGCAGAATTAATTAGTTCATTGAACAGCTAGCCTGCTGGCTAGCAAACTTACGTATCCAGCTAGCTACCTACATAGACAGCTGTCTATACAGCTGACTAAACTAGCTGACTTAACCCTCTAGCCAGTTGGGTAGCCAGCTGACTTAAGTCACAGACATCACTAG
>NW_007175824.1:0-842 GCF_000164805.1 Carlito syrichta
AGCCCACTGGCTTGCCAACTGACATACCTAACTAGCTACCTAGCTAACCAGCTAGATACTGAGCTGACTTAACTAGGCTACTTCACTAGCTAGCTTACTGTCTAGCCAACTGAATAAACTATCTAGCTACCCAGCTGGCCAGCTGGCTAGCCAGCTGTCTTAACTCGCTGATTTAGCTATCTAGCAACAGCTTGATAACTATTAACTAACTGACTTAACCAGCTAGCTACCTAGTTATCCAGGTGGCTTATCTAGTTGAAATAAATGACTAACCATTGCCATTGACTTAACTAGATTTTTAGCTACCTAACCAGCTGGACTGACAACTGACTTAATGAGTTGATTCAACTAGCTAGCTAGCTGGTTGCCAGCTGACTTAACTAGCTGGCTACCTACCTAGCCAGATGACTAGCCAGCTGACTTACCTAGGTGACTTAAGATAGCAAGCTGGCTAGCCAACTCACATAACTCGTTAGTTACCTACCTAGCCAGCAGCTAGCCTGCAGAATTAACTAGGTGCATTGAACAGCTAGCCTGCTGGCTAGCAAGCTGACTTATCCAGCTAGCTACCTACATAGACAGCTGTCTATACAGCTGACTAAACTAGCTGACTTAACCATCTAGCCAGTTGGGTAGCCAGCTGACTTAAGTCACAGACATCATTAGCTAGCCAGGTAACTATCTAGCTGACTTAACAATTTAGTCGCCTACCATGCCAGTTGGTTTGCCAGTTCTATTAACTAGCTGAATTAACCAGTTAACCAGCTAGCTTGCCAACTGACTTCACTAGTTCGCTTCCTAGCTAGCTAGCTGCCTTAAATTTTAGCTAACTAGCTAGCTGC
>NW_007175825.1:0-988 GCF_000164805.1 Carlito syrichta
GTCCACTATATGAGTGAGAACATGTGATACTCAGATCCTTGTTTCTGTGAGAGATCACTCCGTATTACTGATTCTAGTTCCATCCAGGTTGCTGCAAAATTCATAATTTTGTTCTTTTTTATGGCTGCATAGTATTCCATCGTGTATATATACCACATTTTAAAAATCCAGTCCTCTTTTGATGGACAGCATGGTTGGTTCCAGGTTCTTGCTTTTGTGAACAATACTGTGATAAACATTCGCGTGCAGGTATCTTTTTGATAGAGTGATTTGAGATCTTCAGGGTATATTCCCAGTAGGGGGATTGCAGGGTCATATGGGAGGTTGATATTTAGAGATTTTAGGAATCACCACACTGCTTTCCACAGAGGTTGCAGTAGTTTACACTCCCACCAACAGTGTAGAAGTGTTCCCTTTTCACTGCACCCTTTCCAGCAACTATTATTTTTTGAGTTATTGATAAATGTCATTCTGACTGGAGTTAGGTGGTATCTCAGTGTGGTTTTGATTTGCATCACCCTGGTGGTTAGTGAGGTTGAACATTTCTTCATGTGTCTGTTGGCTGCTCAGATGTCTTCCTTTGAGAAGTGTCTGTTCATATCTTTTGCCCATTTTATAATGGGGTTGTTTGCTTTTTTCCTTTCAGCATGTTTGAGTTCCTTGTAGATTCAAGATGTTAAGGAGTGAAACTTTTATGATTATGCAGTGGCCTTCTGTATCTTTTTTAATTTTTGAAAACTTAATGGGTATTTTGTCTGAGATTAAGATTGTGACTCCTCCTTTCTTTTTGTTCCATTTGCCTGAAAATTTGTTTCCCATCCTCTTACTTTGAGTCTATGAGTGTCCCTTCTAATGAGGTGAGTCTCTTAAAGGCAATAAATTGTTACTTGGTGATATTTTATCCATTTTACCATTCTATGTCTTTTCAGTGGTGCATTTAGTCCATTCACATTTAGGCTAATTATTGAAATGTGAGGGTTGATCCCTA
>NW_007175826.1:0-335 GCF_000164805.1 Carlito syrichta
AAATCCTCTCCATTCCATACTAATCCATTACTCTCCATTCCATTCCATTCCATTCCTCTCCATTCCATTACATTCCTCTTATTTCCAATCGATTCCATTGCATTCGTCTTCATTCAATGACATTCCATCTTTCCCCATTCTTTTCCTTTCCATTCCATTCAATTCCATTCCGCTCCATTCAATTCCATTCCTCTCCTTCCAATTCCGTTATTTTCCATTCAATCCATTCCTCTCCATTCCATTCCATTCCATTCCATTGTTCTCTATTCATTCCGTTCCATTTCATTCCACTGCGTTCCATCCCATTCTATTTATTTCCATACCTCTCCACTTTA
>NW_007175827.1:0-599 GCF_000164805.1 Carlito syrichta
TTAACTAGTTAGCTGACTAGCTAGCTGGCTATCTAGCTGACATAACTGGATACCAAACAAACTATCTAGCTGTCTAGCTAGCTACTTAACTAGCTAGCTAACTGGCTAGTTTGCTGGATAGGTGACATAACTATCTAATTGACCAGCTAGCTAGCTGACTAGACAGCTGAAGAGTTAACTGACTTAACTAGCTAGCTGAATAATTAGCTGACTTGTTGGCTGACTTAACTAGCTAGCTGGATTGCTAGTTGACTTAAGTAGCTGACTAACAAGTTGGCTCGATATCTGGCTAGCCAGGCTTAACAAGCTAGCCAAATTTTTGGCTAAACTGCTAGCCATCTGGCTTCACTAGCTAGCTACCTGGTTGGCTAGCTGGCTAGGGAGCCAGCTAGACAGCTAGCGGGATAGACAACTGGCTAGCCAGCCAGCTTAATTAGGCAGTCTGCTAGCTGGACAGTTGGATAGGAGCTAGCTTAACTAGCCAACCACCCTGCTGGTCAGCCGTATAGCCAGCCAGCTTAACTAGCTGGCCACCTACCTAACAAGCCTGCTAACCAGCTGACTTAAATTAAAAGCCACTTAGTTAGCCAGTCGGCTAA
>NW_007175828.1:0-682 GCF_000164805.1 Carlito syrichta
TGACTAAACTAGGTGACTTAACTAGCTAGCCAGCTGCCAGCCAGCTGAGTTAATTAGCAAACTACCTGGCTAGCCAGTTGTATAGACAATTGAATTAAAGTAGGAGATTTAGCTAGCTAGTCAGTGGTCCAGACTGCTGACATAACTATCTAGCTACATAGCTATCCAGCTGTCTTGCCAGCTGACTTAACTATATGACAACTAGCTATGCAGATGGCTAGCAGGATGATTTAACTGTCTAGGTACATACTTAGCCAGCTGGATAGCCAGCTGACTTAACAAACTAGCTACCTAACGAACCAGCTGTCTATTGAGCTGACTTAACTAGGTTGCTTAACTAACTATCTAACTTGTTAGCCAGTTGATGTAACTAGCTAGCTACACCACTAGGCAGCTGAATAGCCAGCTTACTTAATTTGCTGACTTAACTTGCTAGCAAGCTAACTTAACTACCTGACTTAACCAGCTAGCTACCTAGATCACCAGCTGGCTTAACTAGATGGCTTAACTAGCTAGCTATCTAGCTAGTCAGCTGAGCTAAATAGCTGAATTAACGAGCTACATAGATGACATAACTAGCTGAATTATATAGCTAGATTTCTAAGTTATCAGCTGACTTAAGTAGCAGAAATAACTAGCTAGTCAGATGGCTAGCCATCTGACTTAACTAGCTTTTTAAGTA
>NW_007175829.1:0-758 GCF_000164805.1 Carlito syrichta
GAGCCAACTGGTGAACTGACTTAATTAGTTGACTGGGGAGCTGATTAGCAGTCCTGTTGGCTTGCAAGCGAGCTGACAAATTATTTGACCTGTTGATTGGTGAGTAAGACAACTAATTTGCTGAATGGTTGGCAGGTGAGGGAGCCGACTAGCTAGCTGACATGATGGAAAGCGAGTGAGCCCACTAATTAGCTGACCAGGTAGCTGAATTGCTAGCTGACAAGATACAAAGTAACTATCTGATTTGCTAGCTGACATAACTAGCTAGCAAACAAGCTCTCTAACTGTCTAGCCAGATGACTTAGCTAGCTAAATAACTGGCTAGTTAGCTGGCTAGCTGTCTTAACTAGCAAGCTGACTAGCAATCAGACTAACTAGCTGACTTAATTTGCTAGCTGGCTAGGTAGCTGGCTTAACTAGCTGTAGAGGTAGTTGGCTGGCTAGCTGGCTAGCCAACTGACTTAATTAGCTAGGTACAAGCTGGGCTAGATGACTAGCCAGCTGGATTAACTAGCTAGCTACCTGGCTGGCTAGCTGGCTAGGCAACCAACTAGCTAGCTAGCGGGTTTGCCAGCTGGGTAGCCGGCCAGCTTAAATAGCCAGCACCCTGGTTGGACAGTCGGATAGCCAGATGGCTTAACTAGCCAGCCACCCTGCTGGTCATCCGGCTAGCCAGCCGGTTTAACTAGGTGGCCACCTACCTGACCAGCCAGCTAACCAGCCAGCTTAACTTGACAGACACCTAGCTAGCCAGCCAT
>NW_007175830.1:0-398 GCF_000164805.1 Carlito syrichta
CATTTCTTTCCTTGGAATTGCTGTTTATTCCATTCCATTCCATTCCATCAATCCCTATTTCTTTCCTCTGCATACCATTCCACTCCATTCCATTCCATTCCATTCCATTCCATTTCATTCCTCTCCATTCACCTTCTCTCCATTTTCTTCCATTCCTCTCCATTCTATATCATTAAATTCCATTCCATTCCTCTCCATTCCAGTCCATACCATTCCATTCCATTTCATTTCACTGCCTTCCATCCCATTGTAATCCTTTCCTTTCCATTCCTCTCCATTTCATTCCATTCCATTCTTCGCATTACATTCCACTCCACTCCATTCCATTAAATTCCTCACCATTCCATTCCATGCCACTCCGTTCCATTCTATTCCACCCAAGTCCATTCAATTCCTCT
>NW_007175831.1:0-522 GCF_000164805.1 Carlito syrichta
TCCATTCCATTAAATTCCTCACCATTCCATTCCATGCCACTCCATTCCATTCTATTCCACCCAAGTCTATTCAATTCCTCTCCATTCCATTCCATTAAATTCCTCACCATTCCATTCCATGCCACTCCATTCCATTCTATTCCACCCAAGTCTATTCAATTCCTCTCCATTCCACTTCATTCCATTCCTCTCCATTCCTTTCTCTTCCATTCTATTTCATTCCTCTCCGTTCTATTCAATTCCATTCCATTCCATTCCTCTCTATCCCATTCCCCTCTATTCCACTCCATTCCATTCCATTCCTCTCCATATCATTCCATTCCTCTCCATTCCATTCCTCTCCATTCCATTCCTCTCCACTCCATTCCATTGTATGCCACTCCACTCAATTCCATTCCTCTCCATCCCATTCCATTCCATTCCTCTCCATTTGATTCTACTCCATTCCATTCCATTCCACTCCACTCCATTTTCTGCCAATCAATTCCATTCCATTCCACTCCATTCCATTTCTCTACTCCA
>NW_007175832.1:0-367 GCF_000164805.1 Carlito syrichta
GTATGCCACTCCACTCAATTCCATTCCTCTCCATCCCATTCCATTCCATTCCTCTCCATTGATTCTACTCCATTCCATTCCATTCCAATTCACTCCATTTTCTGCCAATCAATTCCATTCCATTCCACTCCATTCCATTTCTCTACTCCATTTCATTCCAATCCATTCCGTTCCATTCCATTCCGATCCATTCCATTGCTCTCGTTTCCATTCCTTTTCTTCCCTTCCCATTCCATTCCAATCTCCCCATTCCTCTCCATTTCATTGCATTCAATTCCTCTCCATTCCATTCCATTTCATTGCATTTCATTTCATTCCATTCCATTCCTTTCCATTTCATTCCATTCCATTCCTTTGCATTCCATAT
>NW_007175833.1:0-524 GCF_000164805.1 Carlito syrichta
CAATTCCATTCCATTCCACTCCATTCCATTTCTCTACTCCATTTCATTCCAATCCATTCCTTTCCATTCCATTGCGATCCATTCCATTGCTCTCATTTCCATTCCTTTTCATCCCTTCCCATTCCATTCCAATCTCCCCATTCCTCTCCATTTCATTGCATTCAATTCCTCTCCATTCCATTCCATTTCACTGCATTGCATTTCATTCCATTCCATTCCTTTCCATTCCATTCCATTCCATTCCTTTGCATTCCATATCTCTCCATTCCATTCCATTCCTCTACATTCCTTTCAATTTCACATCATTCCATTCCATTTCATTCCATTCCATTCATCTCCATTTCATTCCATTTCTTCCCATTATGTTCCTCTCCATTCTACTCATTCCATTTCATTCCACTATACTCCATTCCATTCCATTCTTTCCCATTCCATTTCATTGCATTCAGTCATCTCTATCCCATTCTACTCCATTCCTCTGCATTCCATTCTATTCCCTTTCTGATGCACTCTCCTCCATTCTA
>NW_007175834.1:0-784 GCF_000164805.1 Carlito syrichta
GGTGGGGGAACCTGGGTAGAGGATACCTCCCTGGATGCATGGCCTCCACTCTGCATGCCCGAACCCCTGACCCTGCCCTGCACCCTTGGACCCTTGCCCTGCCCTGCACCCAGACTCCATCCCACATACCCAGAACCCGGACCCTGGGTCCTGCTCTGCACACCCAAACTTTGCCCTGCACCCCAGACCCTGGACCTTGCCCTGCACCCTGGACCCTGGACCCTACCCTGCACCCCCAGATCCCAAACCCTGTCCTGCACCCCAGAACCTTGGACTCCAGCCTATACCCAAAGACCCTCCCTACAACCTCAGTACCTTGACCCTGCCCTACACCTGGACCCCAGACTCCACCTTGTCCCCCAGACGCTGGATCCTGTCTTGCACACCAGACCCTGCACTGCACCTCAGATCATGAACCCTGCACCCCAGAACCCCAAACTCTGCCCTGCACCCCCAGAGTCTCCCCTACAGCCCCAGACCTCGGACTGACCCTGCACCCCAGATCCTGGACCCTGTCGCGCATCCCTGGGCTCCACCCTGCACCCCCGGAAACCAGACTCCATCCTGCATCCCTGAACCCACCCTGTGCCTCCCCAGATCCCAGCCCCTGGACCCCATGTGATGCCCCAGACTCCAGCCCACACCCCGGGAACCCTGGCGCCCCTACGGTTCCCACAACCCCACCCGTAGGCCCGCATGGCACCCAGGCACTCACAGTTGTGAATGCTGGAGATACAGACCGCCAGGCCTGCATCCCATCCCCCTTGGACACGACTGGCATCTT
>NW_007175835.1:0-1211 GCF_000164805.1 Carlito syrichta
ATAAACTTAGGGAAATAACCCAAGGCCCAAATGAAAACCCAGCTGTTTTTCTAAACCACCTCACTGAGGCTATGACTTTCCACACCTGTCTCAGTTCGGACGATCCTGCCAGGGCTACTGTTCTTGCTACCCATTTCATTACCCAATCCACCCCTGATATCTGCAGAAAGCTGAAGAAGGCAGAGGATGGCCCTCAAACCCCTGTCTGTGACCTGGTAAACATAGCCTTTAAGGATTTTAATGCCCGTGAGGAAAATGCAGAAACTGCTAGGCAGCAGCACCTCCAGCAGGCCGCTAAAGCACAAGCCCACACCCTGGTTGCAGCCCTGTGGCTGATGCAACAGAGTACAGGGGTCTCTCGGTGTCCAGAGATGGGTAACAAAGCTCCCCCGGGAACCTGTTTCAAGTGTGGCCAGGAGGGCCACTGGGTCAAGCAGTGCCCTAACCCGCGTCCGCTGAGTAAGCCATGTCCTATATGCAAGTAAAAGGGCCATTGGAAGTCGGATTGCACTTGGCCTGGCCAAGCCCCAGTGCCTCCACATGGGGGTGTGGCTGAGCCACCTGCTCTGCTCCATGAGCTGCTCAGACTGGCAGAAAGCTGAGGATGCCTGGACTCGAGGACCCCAATTACCCTTGCCGAGCCCAGGGTCTTGCTCCAGGTAGCGGGTAAGTCAATCTCATTCCTTGTGGACATGGGGGCTACCTATTCGGTGCTGCCTTCCTTTTTGGGGCCTCTATCTCCTTCCCAGGTCTCGGTTGTTGGTATGATGGCCAGCCTTCTGCCCCCCTTTAAAATTCGCCTCTACCTTGTTCTCTCAGTGATTAGATGTTTAGTCATTCCTTTCTCATTATCCCATTCTGCCCTGTTCCATTGCTTGGCAGGGATATCCTCTCAAAATTGGGGGCCACTTTGATGCTGCCGGTTCAATCAGCGGCCCCACACCTTGCCAATATTGCTCTAGTCTCTGTCTTTCCCAATTCAGACCTGCCACCTCCCCTCCCACCCCACCTAGTCCCCCAATGTACGGAACATTTCCACCCCAGTCATAGCCCAACACCACACCCCGGTTTGCATAGTTTTGAGAAACCCCTCTCACTTCCCTTCTAGACCCCAGTTCCCCATCTCGGCCACACATCATAAGGGTCTTAAACCCATCATCACTCGCTTGCTTTCTCAGGGCCTCCTCATACCTGTTAACTCTCTGTGTAAC
>NW_007175836.1:0-875 GCF_000164805.1 Carlito syrichta
CACACCTCCTCCCATATCGTTCCTCAGGGAGTACCTGCTCGCTCCTCCCAGAAGTCACCTTGGGGAAAGGGAGGGCATGACTCTCAAGCTTTTGGGAGGATGGGGGCATCTTGGCAATTCACACCTGTCTCCTTGGCACTTGGGGAGGCTGAGATGGGAAGATGGCTGGAGACAGGGAGCTCGAGACCAGTCTTGACACCATAGCAATTCCCCACCTCAATGCCAAACAACCCCAGAAAACCTTGGGTGAGGTCAAGGGTTAGAAAGAGTATCGCCTCTGGCCCAGAGTTAAAGACCAAGCAGGAAGACCAAGATATTGACAAAATTGAAAGAATGTGATCACAGCAGTTTGAAAGCCTCAGGCCAAGATGATGGTCAGATTCGGGAGTTTTGAGAGCAGTCTGCTCAGCCTAGTGACGAAAGAAAAGAAAGAAAGAAAGAAAGAAAGAAGGAAAGAAAGAAAGAAAGAAAGAAAGAAAGAAAGAAAGAAAGAAAGAAAGAAAGAAAGAAAGAAAGAAAGAAAAGAAATCCATTCTCCTGCAAACTTTCTGCTCTCAGTCATACACTCCCCCACTCTGCCCACATATGAAGGTCCCCCAAGCTCGACACCTTTCAGCCCCAACCTTCTGCAATGGCTGCCTCCACTTTGATGCGGGAGTTGCCGAAGTTTCCTGGCCAGGATCCTGTCGACTCTCCTCTCCAAGGTGAGAAATGCTCCCCTCAGACTCAGCACCAAGGACCTTCCACCAAGAAAGTCCACAGACACATCTCTCACCTGTGGACATTCCTTCCTTCCAATCCCATTTTTCCTGGCTCTAAAGCCAGTCGCCCTGTGAACAAAACACTTCCAGATGAGAATCTGTGTACAATTCTGA
>NW_007175837.1:0-3391 GCF_000164805.1 Carlito syrichta
CCAGCAGACTAAATTAGAAACTGACTTTAATTAGCTCACAGCTAGCTGACTTAACTATTTCACTAGCTGACTGACTGACTTAACTAGTTAGCTAGCTGAATTAATTATGTAAATCAAATAATTGGCTAACTATTTAACTAGCTGAATAATGAACTAACTTAATTAATTTACTAACTATTTAGGCAGCATACTTACATAGCTGACTTAAATAATTAGCTAACTAGTGGGCTAGGTGACTTGACTTACTTAGATAGCTAGCTAGTTAGCTAGCTCACATATATAGCTGACTTAACTTGTTGGATAACAAAATAGCTAGCTAATTTAATAAGTTGGTTAGTGATTTAGATAACTGTTCTAGCTAGTTGGTAAACGAGTTAATTAGCTGACTTAACTGGTTTGTTAACGAGTTAGCTAGGTGAATTAATTTGTTGCCTGATGAGTCGGCAGACTAGCTAGCTGGTTTAACACGTTGGCTGACTACTCGGCCAACTTGTTAGCTCACTTAACTCTTTGGCTGAATAATCAGCTGACGATTAATTTGGTTAAAGAGTTGGCTGACGGTTTGGCCCCATAGTTAGTTTGGGTTAGTATTTGGATGCGTAGTTTGCTCACCTAATTAGTCGGCCGACTATTTAGCTGACTAGTTAGCTAACCTAACTAGTCAGGAGTCTATTTAACTGACCTAACTTGTCGGCTGACATGTTAACCCACTAGTCAACCATTTGGTTAGCTGATTTAACTAGATGGCTGGCTAGTAGGACAGAAGGTTAGCTGACTTAACTAGTCAGCCAGCGAGTGGGCAGACAAGTGAGCTGACGTAACTAGTTGTCTGGTGAGAGAGCCGATTGGTCAGCTGAATTAACTAGTCTGCTGGCAAGTGAGCTGATGCATGCAATGCCATAATTAGTCGGCTGACTAGTGAGCCAAGCAGTGAGTTGACTTAACTAGTAGGCTGGTGAGCGAGTCGACGATTTAGCAGACCTGTTGGCCTGTGAGTGAACCAACAAGTTAGTTGGCCTGTTGACTGGCGTGCGAGATGACTAGTCTGCAGACCAGTTGGCAGGAGAGTGAGTTTACTACTTAGCTGATCTAATGTAAAGCGAGGGAGCTAGTAATCTCACCAGCTAGCTAAGTTGCTAGCTGTCTAGTTAGTTAAGTAACTAGCTGATTTGCTAGCAGACTTAACTATCTAGCTGACTTAACCTGCTAGCTGACTAGGAACCTGACTAACTAGCTGACTTAACTAGGTACCTGAATAGTTAGCTGACTTGTTAGCTCACTTAACTTGCTAGCTGGCTATCTAGCTGACTAGCTAATAGGCTGGCTAGCTGGCGAACCTGCTGATTTAACTAGCTAGCTACCTGGTTGGCTACACAGCTAGCCACAAGTCATAACTAGCTAGCTACCTTGCTGACGAGCTGACTAGGCAACTGGCTAGCTAGCTAGTGGGCTCGCCACCTGGAAAGCCAACCAGTATAAATAGCCAGCTACAGGCTGGACTTTGGGATAGCCAGTCGGCTTAACTAGCCAGACACACTGCTGGTCAGCCAGCTAGCCAGCTGGCTTAAATAGCTGGCTACCTACTTGGCCAGCCTGCTAACAAGGCGGCTTAAATTGCCAGCCACCTAGCTAGCAAGCCGTCTAACCAGCTGACTTAACTAACTGAGTTAACTAGATAGACATCCGGCTAGCAAACTGGTTTAATAATTAGCCACTTAGCTAGCCAGCCGGCTAGCCAGCTCTCTTAACTCACTGATTTAACTAGCTAACCAGTCAGCTAACCTACTGACATAATTAGCTAGCTACCTACCTAGTCAGGTGGCTAGCCAACTGACTTAACTAGCGAGGTACCTAGCTAGCCAGTTGACTTGCCACTTGAATTAACCAGCTGACTTAACCAGCTAGCCAGCTGGCAAGCCAGCTAATTCAACAAGCTGACATATCTAGATAGCCAGCTGGCTAGCCAACTGACTTAACTAGCTGAAACTTCTAGCTAGCCAGGTGGCTAACCAGCTGACTTAACTAGACAGCTACCTATATATCCTGCTGTCTTACCAGCTGACTTAACTACCAAGCTACCTAGCAAACAAGTGGACTAGCAAGCTGAGTTAACTAGGTTACATAACTAGCTAGCCAGCTGGCTAGCCAGCTGACTTAGCTAGCTAGATATACAGCTAGGCAGCTGTCTAGTCAGCTGACTTAGCTAGATGACTTAACTAGCTAGCCAGCTGAATTAACTAGCTGACTTAAGCTGGCTAACTAGTTAGCCTGATGAATTTACTAGCTGAAATAACTAGCTAGCTATCTAGCTAGATATCTGGCTAGAAGCCAACTTAACTAGCTGATTTAACAAGCTAGCTAGATGACATAACTAGCTAGCTACCTAGCTAGCCTGCTGACTAAACTAGATGAAATAACTAGCTAGCCTGCTGTCTAGCCATCTGAACTAACTAGATTTTTAACTAGCTAGGGAGGTGACTAGCAACTTACTTAACAGCGTAACTTAACTAGCTATCCTGCTGGTTAGCCACCTGACTTAACTAGTTGATTAACTAGCTAGGTAGCTCGAAGCCAGGTGACTAAACTAGCTGACTTAACTAGATATCCAGTTGGATAGACAGCTGACTTAACTAGCGCTTTAGCTCTCTAGACACGTGGATAGCCAACTGCCTTAACTAGCTGACTTAATTAGATAGCCAGCTGGCTAGACAACTGACTTAACTAGATCACTTACTAGCCAGTCAACTCGCTATCCAGCTGACTTAACTAGCTGTCTTAACTAGCTGGCCTGCTACCTAACCAGTTAAATTAACTAGCTTGCTATATAGCTAGCCAGCTGGTTATTCAGCTGAATAAGCTAGGTCACTTATCTAGCTAGCCAGCTGTCTAGCCGGCTGACTTAACTAGCAGACTACCTAGGGAGCCAGATGTCTAGTAAGTTAACTTAACTAGATGACTGAACTATATAACCAGCTGGGTAGACAGCTGACATAACAAGCTAGCTAACTAGTTAGCAAACTGGCTAGCCAGCTGACTTTAGCTCTCTACCACTCTAGCCAACTGCATATCAAGTGACTTAACAAATTGACTTAATTAGTTAGCCAGCTGGCTAGGAAACAAACTTAATTATTTCACTACCTAGCTAGAGAGTTGGCTAGCCAGCTGACTTAACTAGCTGTCTTTACTAGCTTTCCTGCTTTCTAATCAGTTGAATTAACTAGCTTTCTACATTGCTAGTCAACTGGCTATCCAACTGAATTCCTAGGTGACTTCGCTAGCTAGCCAGCTGTGTATCCAGCAGATTTAACTAGCAAGTTACCTAGCTAGACAGCTTACTAGTCAGTTGAATTAACTAGGTGACTTAACTAGCAAGCAAGCTGACTAGACAGAA
>NW_007175838.1:0-403 GCF_000164805.1 Carlito syrichta
TTCCAGTCAACTTTATTCCATCCCTCTCCATTTCAATCCATTTCTCTGAATTCCATTCCATTCCATTCCTCTCCATGCCTCTCCTTTCATCACCTTCCTCTCCATTCCTCTCGATTTCACTGAATTCCATTCCATTCATTCTATTCCTTTCAATTCCATTCCATTCCATTACTCTCCATACCTCTCCATTCCTCACCATTCCTCTCCATTTCTCTCTGTTCCATTCCATTCCATTCCATTTCTCTACATTCCTTTCCATTCCTTTCAATTGCATTCCATTCCATTCCTCTCCATTCCGTTCCATTCCTCTCCATTCAATTCTATTCATCTCCATTCCAATCCCTTCCTTCCTCCTCATTCAATTTTACTCCATTTATTTTCATTCAATTCCTCTCCATAACAG
>NW_007175839.1:0-372 GCF_000164805.1 Carlito syrichta
AAGTCCATATATTTGCCCTTCTTTATGGCTGCATAATATTCCATTGTGTATATGTACCACGTTTTCTTTATCCAGTCCAGCTTTGATGGACAACATGGTTGGTTACATGTTTTTGCTATTGTGAATAGAGCTGCAATAAACATTTGTGTGCAGATATCCTCTTTGTAGAATAATTTGAGTTCCCCCGGGTATATTCCCAATAGGGGAATTGCTGGGTCATATGAAAGGTCAATTTCTAGTTCTTTCAGAAATCTTCAGACTGTTTTCCAGAGAGGTTGTAAAAGTTTGCATTCCCACCAGCAGTGTAGAAGCATTCCTTTTTTCCCACATCCTCACCAACATCTGTTGTTTGTTTTATTAACGATGGCCATT
>NW_007175840.1:0-455 GCF_000164805.1 Carlito syrichta
ACCTATGTAGCCTGATGGCTTGCCACCTGACAACTACCTAGATACCTAGCTAAACAGCTGACCAGTGAGCTGAGTTAACTAGGTTACTTAGCTAGCTTGTTAACTGGCTAGCCAGCTGACTTAACTAACTAGATACCCAACTAGGCAGCTGGCTAGCCAGCTGAATTAACTCGCTGATTTAACTAGCTAGTAAGCTGACTAAACTACCTGACTTAAACAGCTAGTTGCCTAGCTATCTAGCAGGTTTAACTACCTGCTAGCTGGTTAGCTACATAAGTCACCTAGGTAATTCAGCTGGCTGGCCAGCTGACTTAGCTAGCTGTCTTAATTAGTTGATCTGAATTCTAGCCAGTTAAATTAACTAGTTTGCTACATAGCTAGCCTGCTGACTATCCAGCTGAATTACCTAGGTGACTTATGTAGCTAACCAGCTGTTTAGTCAGCTGACTTAACTA
>NW_007175841.1:0-583 GCF_000164805.1 Carlito syrichta
CCAGGTACCTGGAACCACAGGTGTGCACCACCATGCCTGGCTGATTTTTTAAATTTATTGCAATGACAAAGTCTCGCCAAGTTGCCCAGGCTGGTCTCAAACCCATGATCAGCCATATTCTATTGATTACATGGGTTCATCCTGATTCAGTGTGGGATAGGACTACACAAAGGCATAAATACCAGGAGGTGAGAATCATCAGCAACCTTCTTGAGGGCTGGCTGCCTCAATAATAGACCAACATTTAAAGTGCGTGGGGAAAACCTGTCAACCCAGTATTCCACATGTGGCAAAAATATCTTTCAAAAATTACGGCAAAATAAAATCCTAAACAAAAGCAAAAAACAAAAACCTGAAAGTGCCACCAGAAGACTTAAACTACAATAAATATTAAAGTGAGTGCTTACACTTTTTTTCTCAATTTTAAATGTATGTAAACGATAAATGACCATTTAAAACAATAATAACAATATGTTGGGGTTTAGAATGCATTTAGATATAAAGTGTAGGAAAACAATAGCAAAAAGAACGGGAGTAGAAAATGCATATATATTCTTTTTTTTTTTTTTGAGTCTGAGTCTCA
>NW_007175842.1:0-817 GCF_000164805.1 Carlito syrichta
TTTCTTTGGAAGAGTCCAAGTAATTTCCTGTATATGGGGAATGCTATTACCCACATTCATGCCTCGAATCCGTTCTTCTTTACCCGTCAGCAAGATAGCCCTGTAGATTTTCAGGACTGAGGACTCATATAACCCAGATTACTTATTTTTAGCAACAGCAGTGCAGTTGCCTGTATATGAGTATTTCCTATCCCAGATACATGAGTCAAAACCCTGATGCTTGTTTAACCCTTAGGAAGAAGCCGTGTAGATTTTTGAAGTTTGAGAACACATGTCACCAGATTCCTTATTCTTTCGTAGGAAAATTCTATGCAGTTGCCTCTGTATGGGGATTTCATTTCCCAAGATTATGCTTCAAAAACCCAAGTTCCTGTTTATCCCTTAGCAAGACACCCTGAAGTGTTTTTAGAGATTGAGGTCACGTGTAAATCAGATTCCTTATTCTTCCTTAGCAATAGACGGTGCATTGTCCTATATATGAGGACTCCCATTATCCAGATACGTACTCCCAAAACCTGATTGGTGGTTATCTCTTAGCAGTATGCTCTGAGGATTATTGGAATGGAGGCCTCGTGTAACCAAGATTCCTTATTCTTTCGTATCAACAGGTCGTGAAGTGTTCTGTATATGAGGACTCCCATTACCGAAATTCCTGCTTCTTTCTCAGCAAGACGCCGAGACATTTTCTGGTGACCTAGCATTCCAGTTGCTTTAATATCAAGAGAAAAACTCCCATAAAATTCTTGTGGAATTGGAACCCAAATATTCCTGGTTCCCCTTTCAAAAGACACACTAAAAATGTTGCGACATAGAATCG
>NW_007175843.1:0-865 GCF_000164805.1 Carlito syrichta
GATATCCAGCTGACTTAAATAGGTGGCTTAACTAGCTAGCCAGTGGACTAGACAGTTGACTTAACTATCTAGCTACCTATGTAGTTAGCCAGCTGGCTAGCAGGCTGACATAACTGCCTAGCTACCTAGTTATACAGATGGATAGCCAGCTGAGTTAACTAGCTAGCCTACTATGTAGCCTGCTGGATTGCCAACCGACTCAACTGCCTAGCTACATACCTAACCAGCTGGCTAGTGAGCTTACTTAACTAGGTTACTTAACTAGCTAGCTAACTGGCTAGTCAGCTGACTTAAGTAGCTAGATACCTAGATAGGCAGCTGGCTAGGTTGCTGACATATCTTGCTGTCTTAACTAACTAGAAAGCTGATTTTACTGACTGACTTAACCAGCTACCTACCTAGCTAACCAGCTGTCTTAACTAGCTGTCTTAACTAGCTACCTAGCTAGCTATCTAGCTAACCAACTGACTTACCTAGCTGATTAACTAACTATCTTGCTGACATAACGAGCTGACTTATATAGCTAGGTTTCTAGCTAGCCAGCTGACTTAACTAGTTGATATAACTAGCTAACCTGATGGATAGTCATCTGACTTAACTAGCTTTTTAACTGACCAGTTGGATAACCAACTAATTTAACAAACTCACTTAAATAGCTAGTCAGCTGGTTTCCCGCTGACTTAAGTAGCTGACTTAACCAGCTAGTCAGCTGACATAACTAGCTGGCTGCTTATCTAGAAAGCTGACTGGCCAGCTGACTTACCTAGCTTAGTTAAGCTAGCAAGCTGACTAGCCAGCTCACTTAACTAGCTAGCTACCAACCTAGCCAGCAGGCTAACCATCTGACTTATCTAGCTGACTTGAA
>NW_007175844.1:0-820 GCF_000164805.1 Carlito syrichta
TTAGGAGTATGCTGGCTGGGGGTTTCTCATAGATGGCTTTTACTACTTTGAGGTATGTTCCCCGTATGACTAGATGTTCGAGGGTTTTTATCAAGAAGTGGTGCTGTATTTTAGCAAAAACTATTTCTGCATCTAATAATATAATCATGTGGTTTTTGTTGTGACATCTGTGGATTTATTTACTTACATTTATGGTTTTACGAGTGTTGAACCAGGCTTGCATCCCAGGGATGAATCCTACTTGGTCATGATGGATGATTTTTGAGATGTGCTATTGAATCTGGTTTGCTAGGATCTTGTTGAGAATTTCAGCATCTATGTTCATCAAAGATATTGGCCTGTTGATCTCTTTCTTTGTTGGATCTTAACCTGGCTTGGGTATCAATGTGATGTTAGTTTCATAAAATGATTTGAGGAGGGTTCTATCTTTCTCAATCACCTGAAATACCTTCAGTAGGATTGGAATCAGCTCCTCCTTAAATGTCTTGTAGAATTCTGCTGGAAAGACATCTGGCCCAGGGCGCATTTTTTGTAGGTAGTTTTCTTATTACATAGTCACTTTCCTTGATTGTTACTGGTCTATTTAGAGTTTCAATTTCTTCTTGTGTCAACCTAGGCAGGTTATGTGATGACAGAAAGTCCTCCATTTCCTTGAGGTTTTCAGGTTTGTTTCCATTCAAGTGTACATAGAAGTCTCTAATGATCTTTTGTATTACTTCAGGGTCAGGTGTGACTTCATCTTTTATGTTTCTCATTGTGCTTATTTGGATTTTTTCTTGGTCAGTCTAGCTAGGGGACCTTCCATCTTCTTTATCCTTTG
>NW_007175845.1:0-3051 GCF_000164805.1 Carlito syrichta
GCCCCAGTGACAGGTTCTCCTCTCTGGTGGGTGCCACAATGAGTAGACATCACTTCTGATGGGTGTCCCATTACTTGGCTCTCCTTTTTAATATGTGCCCCAGTGACTGGCACTTTTCTGTGATGGGGGTCCCAGTGACTGACCCTCCTCTGTGATCAGTGCCTCAGACTGGCTCTCTTCCCTTTGAATGTCCTAGTTACTGCCCTTCTATGTAATGTGTGCCGCCGTGTCTGACTCACTTCTGTGAAGAATTTCCCAGTGACTGTTTCTTCACCAATATGGTTTCTTCTATGATGGGTCCCACAGTGTCAAACCCTCTTCAGTGTTTTGCATCCTTGTGACTAAGTTCTATTTTCATTTGTACTTTTGTGAATAGCCTTCCTTTGTGATGGCTGCCACAGTGGCTGATACTCCTCTGTGATAGGTGCCCAATAAATGTCTCTCCTATTGGATGTATGCCCGAGTGACTGGAATTCCTGTGTGATGGATGCCCCAGGGAATGACCCTCATTTGTGACAGATGTCCAAGTTAATAACTATCTTCAAAATTGGTGATCCATTGACTAGCTCACTTCTGTGATTAGTGAACAATGTCTGCCTCTCCTTCAAATAGTTTACCCAATGACTCGCCCTCCTCTTTAATAGGTATTCCAGTGATTGGCATTTCTCTGTGATCAGTACTTCAGTGATAAGACCTCCTCTATATTGATGCCCCAGTGACTAGTCTTCCTCTGTTATGGGTGCTCCAGTGACTGTTTCTCCTCTGTGATGGGTACCCAGCGACAAAACCTCCTTCATGATTGTTGCCCCAGTGATTAGTCCTCCTCTCTAATGGGTGCTCCACTTACTGGCCCTCCTCCATAATGGATGCCCATTTCACTGGCTCTTCTTTGTTAAGGATGTCCCAGTGATGGTGCCTTTTTCATAATGCTTGCTACAGTAACTGTCCTCCCTGTGACTGATGACTCAGTGAGTGACCTTCATATATGTTGTGTGTCATTGTGACAAGCCCTCTTCTGTGATGGTTGTCACAAGGTGGGGCCTCCTACATAAAGGATGCTCTAGTGACTATTTAATTTCTGTAGTCGGTGACCCCCAAAGAGACTCTTCTCTGTGATAGGAGCTGCAGTGACGAGCCCTCTTCTATGATGAGTATCCTAGGAACAGAACCTTCTACAAAATGAGTACCTCAGTAACTTGCCCTTCTCTTTGACAATGCCCAATTTCTAGGTCTCCTACATAATAGGCGCCCCAGTGACTGATCCTTCTATGTGATGAGTGTCCCATTGTGTATGGTTCTTACAAAATAGGTGGTCCAATTACTGGTCCTCCTCTGTGAGTTGTGTCTCCGTGACTGTCCTGCCTCTGTGATGGGTGCTTCAATGACTGACCCTTCTTGGTGATGGGTGCCCCATTGACTCGCCCTCCTCTGTGAAGGGTACCACCTTTACTGGTGTTTTCACTAATGGATGTCCCAGTTCCTGCACCTTTTCTGTGATGGGGACCTAGTTACTAGTTCTTCCTATGAAGGTTGCCCCAGTGAATGGACCTCTTCTGTGATTGGTGACTCAGAGATTGACTCTTTTTTGTAAATAATGTTCCAGCCAACGACCTCCTTTGTGATAGGTGCCACTGAGACGGACTTTCCTTTGTGTTGGATGTTACATTTACTGGTCCTCATTTGTGATTGGTGCCCAGTGACTGACACTCATCTCTGAAGGGTAACCCAATGACAGATCTCCTCTGTGATAGGTGCCCCAGTGACTGCTCTCCACTCTTATGGGTGTCCCAGAGACTGACCTCTTCTGTGATTCGTGCCCCAAGACTTGATCTACTTTTTCTTTGAGTTGGAGTCTCACTCTGTCGCCCAGACTGGAGTGCAGTGGCCGCTCCTGGCCACGGCAGCCTCGACCTGCTGGGCTCCGGCGATCCTTCCACCTCAGCCTTCCAAGTAACCGGAATTACAGGCATGTACTACCACGCCTGGCTGATTTTTTTATTTATTGTAGAGATGAGCTCTCGCTGCCCAGGTGGAACTCGAACCCGCAGGCTCAGGCAATTCACTCAACTCATCCTCCCAAAGACACGGGATTACAGGGTGACCCAACGCGTCCGGCTTGATCTTCTTTTTGATGGGTGCCACAGTTTTGGGGCATCCTCCAAAATTGGTGCACCAGTCAATGGCCCTCTTCTGCGAAGGGTGCCCCAAAGATGGACGGTCTCCATAATAGGTGCTCTATTGACTGGGCTTTATTTGTGATTGTGAGTTGGTGAGAGTCTTTCCCTCAAAATGAATGCCACAGTAATTTCTGTGGCATTCCATTCCACTCCATTCCATTCCATTCCATTTCTCTCCATTCCATTCCATTCTACTCCATTCCATTCCTCTCAATTCCACTCCATTAAAATCGATTCAATTGCACTCCATCCCATTCCATTTCATTCCATTCAATTTCATTCGTTTCCATTCCACATCTCTACATTCCATTCTGTTCCATACCTCTCCATTCCATTCCATTCCATTCCTATCTATTCCATGGCCTTCCATTCCATTCCATTAAATTTCATTCCTCTCAATGCCATTCCATTCATCTCCATTCCATTCCATTCCATTCCATTCGTCACAATTCAATTCCTTTCCACAAATTCCTTTCCATTGCATTCCTCTCCATTGCATTCCTCTCCATTCCATTACATTCCACATTTCCACTGAATTCTATTCCTCCCCATTCCATTCCATTCCAATCCACTTCATTCCATTCCACTCTACTCCATTCCTTTTCATTCCCCTCCATTCCATTCCATTCCACTCCTTTCCACTCCACTCCAGTACATTACATTCCATTCTACTCATTCCATTCCACTCCATTCCATTTCTTTCCAGTACATTCTATTCCACTCCACTCATTCCATTCCTCTATATTCCACTAAATTCCATTTTATTCCATTTTACTACATTCCTCTCCATTCCATTCCATCGCATTCCTCTAAATTACATTGAATTTCATTTTATTCCATTGTTCTCATTCCATTCCATTCCATTCCATTCTAA
>NW_007175846.1:0-377 GCF_000164805.1 Carlito syrichta
TACAAAAGATCATTAGAGACTACTACATACACTTGTATGGAAACAAACTTGAAAACCTTAAGGAAATGGAGGACTTTCTGACATCACACAACTTACCTACGTTGGAACAAGAAGAAATTGAGACCTAAATAGATCAATAACAATCAAGGAAATAGACTAAGTAATAAGAAAACTTCCTACCAAAAAGAACCCTGGGCTAGATGGCTTTCCAGCAGAATTCTACAAGACATTTAAGGAGGAGCTGATACCAATCCTACTGAAGGTGTTCCAGGCGATTGACAAAGATGGAATGCTCCCAAAATCATTTTAAGAAGCCAACATCACATTGATATCCAAGCCAGGTAAAGATCCAACAAAGAAAGACAACTACAGGCCAT
>NW_007175847.1:0-8177 GCF_000164805.1 Carlito syrichta
TGGAACCATTTCCCCTGAAAACTGGAACAAGACAAGGATGCCCACTCTCACCCCCTCCTGTTCAACATAGTATTGGAAGTCCTGGCTAGAGCAATCAGAAAAGAGAAGGCAATTAGGGGTATCCAAATAGGAAAAGAGGAAGTCAAGCATCTCTCTTTGCAGATAACATGATTGTGTACCTTGAAAACCCAAGAGAACCTATCAAAAACCTCCTTACACTGGTAAAGGACTTTGGCAAAGTCTCAGGATATAAGATAAATGTGCAAAAGACAATGGCATTTCTTTACACCAAAAATAAACAAACAGAAACCCAAATAAAAAGCACAACTCCATTCACGATTGCCACAAAAAAAAAAGAAATACCCTGGCATCTTCCTAACGAGAAACGTGAAAGACCTTTACATTGAATACTACAAAACACTGCTCAAAGAAATCAAAGATGACACAAACAAGTGGAAAAAGATCCCATGCTAATGGATTGGAAGAATCAACATTGTGAATCAACATTGTGAAGATCTTACTTAAGCAATCTAGATATTTAATGCAATACCCATCAAATTACCAGCAACATTCTTCTCAGACCTTGAAAAAACAACACAGGAATTCATATGGAAACACAAACGACCAGGAATAGCCAGAACAATCCTCAGCAAAAAAAACAAAGCAGGCGGTATCACATTACCAGACTTCAAACTTTACTATAAAGCTACAATCATCAAAACAGCTTGGCATTGGTACAGGAACAGGCATATAGACCAATGGAATAGAACTGAGATTCCAGAAGCAAAACCTCAATTTCTCAACAAAATCATCTTCCACAAAGCCTCCAACACCTACCGCTAGGGAGAGGAGAACCTATTCAGTAAATGGTGCTGGGGAAACTGGCTGACCACATGCAGAAGATGAAACACGACCCCTATCTATCCCCACGCACAAAAATTAACTCTAAATGGATCAGAGACCTAAATGTAAAACCTCAAACCATAAGAACCTTAGAAAATGAAGGATGTACACTCATGAAAATTGGAACTGACATCCAATTCCTGAACAAAACCCAAAACCCACAGGCCATAAGAGATAAGATAGACAAATGGGACCTCATTAAACTGACAAGCTTCTGCAAAGCCAAAGAAACCATCAAGAGAGCAGGGAGACAGCCCACAGACTGGGAAAAAGTATTCGCCAACTCCAGATCTGACAAAGTCTTAACATCTTTGATCTACAAGGAACTCAAACACGCTGAAAAGAAAAAGACAAACAACCCCATTATAAAATGGGCAAAAGATAGGAACAGACACTTCTCAAAGGAAGACATCTGAGCAGCCAACAGACACATGAAAAAATGTTCAGCCTCACTAATCATCAGGGAGATGCAAAGCAAAACCACACTGAGATACCACCTAACTCTAGGCAGAATGGCAATTATCAATAAATCAAAAAATAACAGTTGCCGGAGAGGGTGTGGCGAAAAGGGAACACTTCTACACCGTTGATGGGAGTGCAAACTAGTACAACCTCTGTGGAAAACAGTATGGTGATTCCTAAAAGCTCTAAATATTGACCTCCCATATGACCCTGCAATCCCTCTACTGGGAACATACCCTGAAGAACTCAAATTACTCTGTAAAAAAGATACCTGCACAAGTATGTTTATCGCAGCATTGTTCACAATAGCAAGAACCTGGAAGCAACCATGCTGTCCATCAAAAGAGGACTGGATTTTAAAAATGTGGTACATATATATGATGCAATACTACGCAGCCATAAAAAAGAACAAAATCATGAATTTTGTAGCAACCTGGATGGAACTAGAGTCTATAATACTGAGTGATCTCTCACAGAAACAAAGATCTGAGTATCACATGTTCTCATTCATATAGTGGACCTTGAACATCCAATGTAATACTATACGAAAATGACTGACAGTGGTGGGAAACTATGGGGGAGGCAGGGAAGGGAGATGGGATTAACGGTAGTAAATATATGTCTGGGGATGGGGAGACACCTCTTATCAACAAGGGTGCTTGAACGAAGCATATTTGTATACCTATCCCTTAACTGTACCCCACAATATCATAATAAAAAATATTGATAATAAAAAAAATACTTGGGTGTAATTCCTTCAAAATATGTATAAGATTTATTTGAGAAAATCTATAAAATTTTGATGAAATAAATAAATATTTATCAATCATTGAAGAGATATTTCATGTTCATAGATATGAAAACTCAGGATTGTTAAGCTCTAAGTTCTTCCCAACTTGATCCATAGATCCAACAAAGTCCCAATAAAAATTCCAGAAAATTATTTTGTGGTAGCAAATATTAGCACACTGTTTCTAAAGTTTATGTGGAAAAGCAAAAGACCCAGAATGTTTCACACAATACTGAAGAACAAAGTTGAGGACTGACACTACCTGACATCTGGAATTGCTATTAAACCACAGTGATCAAAGCAGTATGGTATGGGCAAAAGCATACACAAATAAATCAGTGGATCAAAGGAGAGAACCCAGAAACAGACCAACTCAAATGTAGAGAACTGTCCTTTGATCCACCAGGCATCTTTATTCATTATTCAATGGAGAAATATAGTCTTTTGAACAAATGGTTGCTGGAACAGCTGAGCATTCACATGTCAAATCGTTGTCGTCGTCGTCATCATCTTCCTCCTCCTCCTCCTCCTCTAGATGCAAACCTTGCACCCCTCACAAAAATTAACTCAAAAATTAACTCAAAATGCCAGAAAAGTATACCTAATTTGAAAATGCAAAACTCTACAAGTTTTAGAAGATAACATAGGAGAAAACCTATGTGACCTTGCATTTGGCAAAGAACTTTTATACATGACACCAAAACTGCAATCCATGAAAAAAAAAGTGACAAGCTTGACTTCATTAAAATTAAAGTCTCTGTTCTGTAAAAGACACTGTTAGACACGTGCAGACTGGGAGAAAAGATTTGTGAAAACACATGCCTGATAAAGAATTTGTATCTAAAATATACAAGGAACTCTCAGAATTCAATGATTAAAAAAAAATCCAGTTAACAAATGGGCAAAAAAGTTAACATACACTTTACCAAAGAAGACATACATATTGCGAATAAACATATGGGAAAATATACTCAATATTGTCTGTCATTAAGATATTGCAAAGTACAACAACAATAAGATAACACTAAAATCCAGAATACCTAGCAACATCAAATTCTGGTAAGGATGTGAAGCAACAGGAATTCTCAACATGCTGCTGGATCACCTGAGCCCAGCAGGTTGAGGCTGCTGTGGCCATGAGCCTGGGCAACAAATTGAGACTTCTGCTTTAAAAAAAAAAAAGATAAAGGACTAATTAGGCTCGTTATTGATGAAGTCGTCTTTGTAGTCATACAGTAACCACATTCTGAATAACTAGAAAAAATATATAAACGTGGTTGAAACATGGCTCCAGTTTAATTAACAAAACTCTAAAATATGAAAGAAAATCTGAAACTTGCTATCTTAGCTGACAATTTTGAAGATTTCAACTGTTGATGACATTGAAAGCTAAGGTTTCATTGAGGCCACACAATGATAGAATACGCAGGAAGGTCATTGGTGTTGACCAATAGCAAAACCATGTTGTGACAGACCACTGCTTTCGCATCATGAATTAAACATACCTAGGCATCTAGAATAGGGACAGATTGAAGAGAGCCAGAAGCTTTCCCCAAAGTTCCTAAACTGTGAAAATAGAAACCTATAAACAAAGAAAGCCACTAAAAGTGTTCTCCCTGATAGCAAAACCACAAAGAATGTAGTACAACATTTTATTAAATCAACTGTCACATATCGTACAGGAAAAAAAGTTAAAATGTAGATAATGCATATTAACAGTGGTGTCCAACATATACGGAGAGTGCCAGAAAAGTATACACATTTTAAGAAAAAAAACTGTATTAAAATTGCAATACCAGGCTGGGCGAGGTGGCTCATGCCAGTAATCCCAGTACTTTGGGAGGCGGAGGTGATAGGATTGCCTGAGCCCACAGGTTCGAGACCAGCCTGGGCAACATGATGAGACCTTGTCTCTACAAGAAATCAAAAAATTAACCAGGTATGGTGACATGTACCTGTAGTTCCAGCTACTCAGAAGACTGAAGCTGAAGGATGGTCTGAGCCCAGTTTATTGAAGCTGAGGTGTCCGTGAGGGTGCCACTGCACTGCAGCCTGGGTGAGAGTGAGACTCTGATTTTTTTTAAAATTGCAATACTCTATATGTACCGATATCAAGCACCCGCCTGGATTCCAAAGGACCCGGTGCCTCCACATCCCATAAGAGACAGATACAATAAAGGCCAAAGATTCAACTTTTGGTCTCTTTGCTTGTCTCTGCACTCGATGTCTTTCCAGGCTGGGGACTCTCTGGTTGGGAGCTGCCTATGCTTCCCCTCTACTGCCTGATAAGGATCCCGACAGTCCCAACTCTTCCAGGTCACAGCATTCCTTTCATGTCTGGGCTTTTGCATTCTCTTTCTCTCACCTCATGCTCCCAAGTAGCCAGGCACTTGGTGGTGCACGTGGGTTTGTAAATTTTTGATGGAGTGCTGGGTATCCTTTCTCTTCCATTGAGGCAGAACCCTTTTCTAGCCTCATGAAATGTTGTAAAGTCCCAGGAAAGTGAGACTTGGGAGATCTGAAACAAGGGTAGCGGCACACTCCTATCCTCAACCTGATGGACAATCTGATTATGCCAATGGAATTTTAAGTAGGAAATTCTCATGGTGATAAACCATCAGGGATAGGCATTTTCTGTCTGTATATGTCTGTGTTGTCTGTGTATTATGAATTAAGGAGAATATGAGAAGGAGAAGGGGGAGAGAAAAATAGAGAGAGAGGGACAAGAATCGCGAAAGAGAGAGAGGGGCTGCAGGAGGGACAGGGACAGAAAAATACACAGAGAGAGAGCGAGAAAGAGAGCAACAGGGACAGACAGTGAGGCAGGGTTAGGGCGGAGGTAAGGACAGAGCGATATACAAGGCGAGAGGCAGGAACACAAAGAGAGTGAGACATACAGTGAAGCAGGAACAGGGACAGGAAGACACACACACACACAGAGACAAACACACAGAGATGGAGAGTCAAGGAGAGCAAGAGAGTGAGAGGAAGAGAGGGTGGGAGACAGGGAAAGAGGGATGGAGGGATGAAAAGAGGGCAGGAAGAAAGCACACAGAGTCAAAGATATTGTGAAAGAGATCAAGAGACAGAGACGGGATGAGATTCAGATCCCGAGGAAGTGATCAGGAGCTGGAGAACGAGAGGTCAGGGAGAGTGAGTTTCCAGGAAGGATGCCAGGATTGTCCCTGACCCATGTCCGGTACTATAAGCTTGACATCCTCTGAGGACCGTAACCACCTGGGGCAGAACGTGGGCCCACCTCTTTGCTTCACGGACAGAGAGGGCTCTGAAAGGGAGTCCAGGGGTGTCTCCAGGGCCAGTGGTGGGGCTCAGCATGGCTTGGCGGAGTGCCACACTGTGTGAGTATTGGCGGGGTGTGCGATGAAAAAGAAAAAGCAGGAGGGATGCTGTGGGTGGGAAAAAGGGCGTTTGCTGGGCCACAGGGCAGAAGCAAGGGGGACCCTAGAGTGTGGCCTGGACTGAGGCAAGATGGAGCAGGTTCCCGCGCGAATTCCCTGTCCGCATCCCAGGCAGTAGGCTGTTAAGTGATCACGAAGGAGAGCTGTGCTAGGTGTTTCCTGTGAGAAGAGGGGTGCTGCTGGGCGGGCGCGGATCCTTTGTCTAGGCGGAGGTGTTTGCGGAACGCATGCGGCACCTCCTTCGAGTCAGAATCGAACCAGCGACCTAAGGATCTCGACGCAAGCCTGTCTGGACTACAGTCCTCCGCTCTACCAGCTGAGCTATCAACGGGTGCACGCTGCCACACTTGGGTCCATGGGTTTTCCGGAAAGGAGAGCGAAGATTTTGGAACGCCTGGGGTCTAATATGCTTCAGGTAGGCGGAATCAGGGCTTCCAGGAGAACCGTGCCCTCGTCGCTGCCGCCCTCTTTCTGGGCGGAGCAAACCCCCTGGGCGTGGCTGTCTGGCGTACTGGGACGCTGAAAGACCCGGTTCCAGAGGGGGGAGCACGGGAGGTTTGCTGAGGGTCTCTAACATTCTGTGCCTTTCCCGTTTTACTTTTGAGGGTGGTAGCCCTCAATGACCAGAGAGAAAACAGAAACGAGCGGGTGAGATGACAGGATTGGGGCAGAGAGGCTGTGGAGGTGGGTGAGTGAGTTATTGGCAGGAGGGCTGGCTGGAGGAGGAAAGGCTGAAAACCAGAGTGGGCGAACGGTAGGCAGCTGCAAAGTGCCAACCAGCCTCAGTGTCTTTCGGAGGGGTGAAATGGGCCCTTCCCCAAAAATCTGGCCTCTCTGCTTTTTTCTTTCTAAACTCCCCATCGCCAAGCCTTACACTCCTCCACTGATGTTCTAACAGCCTTCTACACAGTGTCCTTTGCTCACTTTTCGCCCTATTGAGGTAAACTGGGTAGGGAAGTAGAGGAAGAGACCTCCTCCAGGGCTCCCTGAAGCACCTGTGATACAGCCCCCTACAATTACTACCCCCCATCACCACAGCGACCAGCTCCCATCCTTGGGGAAGAGACCAGAAATACTTTTCCAAGTCTGCATGCCGCAAATTGAAGAGTAGAAAGGTTCTGGGGCCACCTCTAAAAAGGCTATGATGTGTTGTAAAGAGGACACAAGTGTGGAATTTGGGTCCTTACTCTGTTTCCAACTTGTTACAGAAACTTCAGATCCCATCTTGTAGGTGTCCACTACCCCAAGACCCCTCACTTACGTACCCAAAGGGACCTGCGGTTTGTTTCTTTGAGGCAGGCATTCTGAGTTACAGTGGTCCCAGTGCCTTCACATCCCATCAGAAACAGGTCCAATGAAGAAGATTCTACTTTTGGTCCCATTTGCTTGTCTGTGAAGTTGATGTCACTTCAGGCTGGAGTCTCTCTGGCTCAGAGCTCTGGAATGGTGCTGAGGGATAGCGACTTCCCAACTGCCCCTTTCAGTGAGCAGCAAGCAGTGGGGAAGGCTGATGCCATGGAGAGGGTGCATAGGGGTGTGGGGTGAGGCGGTGGGAAAGAAACAGGAGCTGCTTCTCAGTAGAGGAAGACACGTACAGTCTTTAATTTGAGATGCAGAATGGAAAAGTGATGCTTCTGCCTCAGGTAGAAGGACAGCGCTCAGTTCCGCGGAGGGCTTCAGTGTGCCTTGCACCCATGGCCATTCTGCTTGGAATGCGCTGTGATCCTTTCCAACTGTCTGGCGACTTCTTTTGAGATCTGGGATGACACCAAGAGAGGCTCACTGGATTCCCCTCTGGTCAGAGATCTAGGAAGCCACTTGCTCCTTCCAGAGGTAATGTCCCAGTTGCCTGTTGGAAGCCTAGCGCATTTCTGGAACAGAGACAGAGAGAGAGAGACAAAGAGATACACACAGAGGGACAGAGACAAAGAGAGAGAGGAAGACAAGATAGAAAGGGAGGGACAGGGACAGAGATACACACAGAGGGAAGGACGCAGGCAGAATGAGAGAGACACACACACACAAGAAAAGGAGACATAAAGGAAATACACACAGAGAGAAAATGAAATTGTGAAAGCGCTAGAGAGATGAGATGAGATTCAGTTTCCCAATGCTGTTATGCAAAGCTGGAGAAAGAGGGGACAGGAAGGCTGGGTTTCGTGAAGGATGTCAAAATTAAGCCTGGTCTGGTCCTATACGCTGTCATCCTCTGGGAAGCTTCGCCACCTGGGGCATGAATGTAGGCCCACCTATTAGCCCACTGATAGAGGGGGCTCTGTGAAAGGCATCACAGGGATGTCGCCAGTGGCCTGGCTCTGCATGGCTAGGCAGGGAGAGAGCAGTGTGAATCGAAGTGGAAGAGCACACGGGATTCTATGAGGGGAGAAAAGGGGGTTGGCTGGGCCACAAGGTAGAAGCAAGGTGAGATTTGTGCTGTGGTCTGTGGCACGAATGAGGAGGTTGTCCTCTGTCCCACAGGTTGTAGGCAAGTAGGTGGTCCAGGACTGAAAGGCTGTGAAAATAAGAGTGTTCCTTGGTTGCTACTGCAGGGACTTTGTGGGGCCAGGCGGCAGTGGGGTGTGCACAAAAGCGCAAGCACTTCC
>NW_007175848.1:0-8871 GCF_000164805.1 Carlito syrichta
CACAGGGATGTCGCCAGTGGCCTGGCTCTGCATGGCTAGGCAGGGAGAGAGCAGTGTGAATCGAAGTGGAAGAGCACACGGGATTCTATGAGGGGAGAAAAGGGGGTTGGCTGGGCCACAAGGTAGAAGCAAGGTGAGATTTGTGCTGTGGTCTGTGGCACGAATGAGGAGGTTGTCCTCTGTCCCACAGGTTGTAGGCAAGTAGGTGGTCCAGGACTGAAAGGCTGTGAAAATAAGAGTGTTCCTTGGTTGCTACTGCAGGGACTTTGTGGGGCCAGGCGGCAGTGGGGTGTGCACAAAAGCGCAAGCACTTCCTTGGAGCTGGAATCGAACCAGCAATCTAAGGATAGCCACACATGTCTGTCCAGACTACAGTCCTCCGCCCTACCAGCCGAGCCATCGAAGGACGCATATCATAACATCTGGGTTCTTGAATTTTCTGGAAAGGAAAGAAGCCAAGTTTCTGGAACGCCAGATGTCTACTGTGCCTCCAGTGGTTGGGAAACAAGCCTTCCAAGGGAACCTTGCCCTGATCGCCACTGCCCCCTCTCGGGGCGGACCAAATCCTCTGGGCTTGGTTGACCGGGCATCCTGGGAAGCTGAAAGGCAGGATTCCTGCGGAAGGGGCACGGGAGGGTTGATGGAGGTCTCTGACCTGTCGCTGTGTTTTCCCTGTGCACCCCTTTTGTACAGGCAAGGTTGGCAGCCATCAGTGGCCAGACAGAAAACGAGAGGGTGAGAGGGTGAGGGGGAGAGGGCAGAGAGGTTGTGGAGTGAGTGCGCTCCGGGTTGGAGGACTGGTGGAGGAGGAAAGAAGAACTGGAATGGGCGCCAGGTAGGGAGCTGCCACCCCAGGCAGTGTCGAGATCTGGGGCCCCCCTAACAGTATGACCTCTCTACTGTTCCCCTTCCAGATTCCGTCTCCCCAACCCCACCCCTTGATTTCCCACAGCCTTCTATGCACTGTGTCCTCTGCTCACTTTTCGCCCTTTGAGGCATACTGGGAAGGGAAAGAGAGACTCAGTGAACGAGCAGAACAAACCACGGCTAAGGCGGTGGCAAGAATGAGCAGGCTCCCTGGCTTCCCTGTGGAGATAAAGGTAAGTGTTCCTGGGCAGGAAGGTGCTGCATGTTTCCTATGAGAATAGGGGTGCTCCTGGTCTCTCCACGGCATTTACCAGGCGAATGTGGGGCCAGGTGACTGTGTTTTGTGCGCAAAAGCATGAGTATTTCCTTTGAGCAGGAATTGAAACTGCGACCTAAGGATGACCCCATATGACTGCCTAGACTGCCGTTCTCCACTCTAGCAGCTGAGCTCTCCAGGGGTGTGAGCTGCCACAGCTGAGTTCTTGGATTTTTTGGAAATGAAGGAAGACGAGTTTCTAAAATCTCATCAGTCCTATTTGTCTCTGGTAGACAAGAAACCCCACTTTTTTTTTTTTTGAGTTGGAGTCTCACCCTGTCGCTCAGACTGGAGTGCAGTGGCCGCTCCCGGCCACTGCAGCATCGACCTGCTGGGCTCTGGCGATCCTTCCGCCTCAGCCTTCCGAGTAGCCGGAATTACAGGCATGCGCTACCACGCCCGGCTGATTTTTTGATTTATTGTAGAGATGAGGTCTTGCTTCTCAGGCGGGTCTCGAACCCGCGGGCTCAGGCAATCCACTCACCTCAGCCTCCCAAAGGCGTGGGATTATAGGCTGAGCTACCGAGCCCGGCCGAGAAACACTCTTTTTAAGAGCGCCTTGCCCTGCTGGCTACCGCCTTTTTTGGGGAGGAGCAAATTCTCTGGGTGTGGTTATCTCTCATACCTGGACACTAAAAGGCAGGCGAGTGACCGGTGATGGGGGTCTAAGCTGTTCCTTTGTTCCTTCCCTCAGTGCACTCCTTTTTTTCAAAGGGTGGTAACATTCGGTGGCAAAAACAAGACAAAAAACACTAGAGAGGGTGAGGGGATAGCGGTTGTTGAGGTGGATGAGTGGCTTTCGTGACCGGGGGGCGGTGAGAGTTGGCTGGAGGGAAAGGAAAGCTGGAATGGGCACCGGTAGGGAGCGGTCAAGTGCAACGGGGCCTCAGGCCTGGAGGAGAAGCCGAATGGGGTCCTGCAGGTAGTGTCTGGCCTCTCAACTTTTCTCCTTCACGAATCCCCCGCGCCACCTCTCCCCTCCCACCCTTGATGTCCCCCTGCTTGCTTTTAGCCCAGTCGAAGCCTACTGGAAAGGGAAAGAGAGTGGGTCCAGCTGAATAGCCCACTCCCAGGGCTTCCAGAGGAACCTACCATGATCCACCTCATCCAGGTCCAGTGCAGGAACTTGGGTCATGTCCTTGGTGAGGAGACCAGAAATCCTTTGCCAGAAGCTGCTTGCTGCATATTGAAGACAGGAAAGGTTCTGTGGGCCACCTGGAAAGGTCCGTATCCGGGCCCCAACTTTTTAGAGACTTCCGATCCCATCTGGTGTGTGTCCACTACCCCAGACGACTCACTCAGGTACCCAACAGGGACCTGAAGGGGAAGGGACTGCAAGTCATGCCTTAGGGAGAAGCCTGAAGGAGTTTCTGTGGAATGAGACAAGGATGTGGGTTCACCCACTCAGGTGCCGGTGACCAAATTCCACTCACTGGCCCACTACAGTTTGTTCCTGTCAAGCATCCTCCTGGGTTCCAGGGGACCAAGTGTCTCCACATGCCATCAGGAACAAACCCAATGAAGGGCCAACATTCTATTTTTGCTCCCTTTTGCTTGTCACTGCAGTTGTTGTCATTCCTGCCCAGGGTCTCTGTGACTGAGAACAGCCTAGCTTTTCTTCTGCTGCCTGCCAGGGACCCAACAGCCCCATCTCTTCCAGGTCACTGGAGTTATAACAGGCCTCGGCTTTAGAATTCTTTCTCTTCCCTCATTCTCAGTGGTAGCGGGGCACTAGGTGCAGTTAGTTTGGCCAAGATTGAATTGAGTGTTATGTATTATCATTCTTCCAGTATGGCTAAACCCTGCTCTAGTCACTTGAAAACGTACGGGACTGGTGAGGGTTGGGGGATTTGAAACAGGTGTGCAAACAATTCTTTCCTCAACTGGGAGGACCATCTGACCGTACTAATTGACGTTCTTCAAAGTAGTACATTCATATGTTGGCAACTGTTTTCCTGAAGCAGACACAGCAGAACAGGGATCAGTATTTTCTGTCTGTGTACATCTGTGCATTACAAGCTAAGAAGAATATGATAAGGAATAAGAAAGAGGAAGGGGAATTGGGGAAACAGGAGATAGAGAGAGGGGGATGGGTAAGGACAAGTCCAGAAAGAAACACAGAAGAGAAGGTCAGGATTAGAGAGGTGAGAAAGAAAGAAACAGGGAGTGACGGGGGAGAGACAGAAGAGACAGAGTGAAAGGGAAAGAGAGATAGAGACAGAGACAGAGATGATCGGAGATTTGCATCCCAAGATAGTAATCCAGACCTGCAGAAGAAGCAGACTATGAGGGTGAAGATTCAGGAAATATGTCATAATTGTCCCTACCCTGTAGACTCATCATTTACACTTCATATCTTCCAGAGAGCTTGACCTCCCAGAACTTGAAAGTGGACACACCTCTTTGACCACTTGACAGAGAGAGCTCTGCCATATACAGGACACTGGCCAGATGTGGTGGATCAATCCTGTAATGCCAGTACTCTGGAAGGTTGAAGGCAGATGATCCCTTGAACCCGTGAGTTTGAGTCCAGGCTGGGCAACATAGTGAGACTCTGTCTACTTAAAAAAAATTTGAGAGAGCGTGGCAAGATGGCGACGGGGCAATCCGGTGTCTGAAGCCCTCTGCTAGGGAGATCTGCATTGGGTCTCTGACTCTTGCCCCGGGGGACCTGGGGCCCATCATCGCAACCTACTCTTCAGACAGAGCTCAGTCGTTGCCACCACTGGCACATCGCAACGACTGGACAGTTACTGCAGTGTAAACAATCCCGCCACCGCCGCCCCTCCCCCTGCCGCCGCTGCCGTCGCCACCACCGTCGCGGCCTCCGTGACGGGTAGCACATCACACCACCCGGCCCGAGGCAATCCACACCAAACCCCTTCAGGGAAGATCTGCTGGGATCGCTGCCACCTCTCCTGCGTCTGAGACTGTCCTGCCCGCCTGGCGTTGGGTTCCTGTTGCCTGCTTGGAGGCAGCAGCCATCTTGTTCCTGTCCGGCCCACCCCTCTGGGGCAAGCAGCTGAGATAGCACCGCCTGCTGGCGATTCAAGGTAACAACACCGAAACGGGAGAAACAAGCTTGATAAAGACATAGACCAAACTGCTGAAGGAAGGTTAATCTGAACTGTCCTTCACAGCAGATCAGGGGCAACTGACCCTAACTGCAAACTAATTTACCAGCTTGAAAAGAAAACTAGAAATCAGACCTGAAAGGACATTGGACTTAAACGAAATGTCTCAGAGTGTGCATCATTGATTCTATTAGTTTAATGACTTAATTCTATTCCTACTCTATTGTTCCCTTTTTTCTTTTTTCCTTTTCCTTTTCTTCTCTTTTCTTCTCTCTATAAACCATATCTTTGTATAGAGGAACAGCACACTAACAAGATGGTTGGTTAGCTTGTATGTTAGCATCACTATATGTTTTATTTTTAGTTTTTATTTTTTTGTATGAGAGTTGGTTCATCTGTAGCTGTGGTCTATTGTTTTTATCTGTTTCAGTATAGGCCTCTCTCTCTATTTGTTAGCACACTCGTTTGTTTCCCCCCTTACTCCTCTATCTCTCCACTCCCCTCTTCAACCCACTATCTGCTCCATTCTCTCCCCTCTGCTAACCACATTCTATTTCAGGGAGTAAACCTATAGCCCCACTGCACAGAGAGATTCCAGGGCAGTGGGAAGTGGGTCCACATTATCCACACACCTGTCAGCGAATACCAGGATCTGCAGACAGATTTTGAGTCACAGCTCTCCCCTTAAGTACATCTTAAAACTGCAGAAAGGACCACCTCCAGACTACAGTGCAACTTCAGAATTGAACAAAGTAAGAGGACATACATAAAGAATAGGAGATTGAACAAACAGAAGTAAAACCAATCCCTTTACCACTGAATACCAGAATTAAAGAAGACGGTGACGTGGAGGGAAGGAAAAAGTAGGGAGGGGGAAATACCACATAAACGAAGAAAAACCAAAAGAAGAATATAGGTCTTACACAGACCCCTGGGAAATCAGACACTGGGAAAACAGATTCTGGAACACAGACAATGAAGAGTCCCCAGAATGACTGGTTACATGCAACAAACCCAGACATCAAGACATTAATGGAGAGAACTAAATAAATTGAGGAGAGACAAGAGGAAAACAGGAAGGAGCTGATGTCAGAAATGACAGCAGTAAAGAATACTGTGATGGAAATGAACAACAGACTAATAAGCATGGAAAGCAGAATCAGCCAAGCAGAAGAAAGAATCTCAGAGCTCGAAGACCAAAACACAGAACTAACCCAAACTCTCAAAAGCATAGAAAAGAAGCTCAAAAAGACAGAACAAAACCTGCAAGAGATGAATGATCACTTAAAGAGACCAAACCTAAAAGTAATTGGGCTTCCTGAGGCAGGAAGAGAAACAGAAGCCACACTGGAACAAACATTTCATGAAATCATTCCAGAAAACTTCCCTCATCCCATTAAGGATGAAAAAAGTCAAACACAAGAGATTCAGGGAACCCCTGCAAGACAACAAATGAGAAGACCAACTCCCAGACACATAATAATTCGCCTAAACAAAGTAGCTATGAAAGGAAAAATCCTAAAGGCAGCAAGAGAAAAAGGCCAGACTACCTACCAGGGAAAACCAATTAGAATAGCAGCAGATTTATCCACAGAAACCCTTTAGGCCACGAGATCCTGGAGCCCTGTCTTCAAAGTTCTAAAAGAGAAACAATTTCAACCAAGAATAACCTACCCAGCCAAACTAAGCTTCATTAGTGAGGGAGAATTGAAATCTTTTCCAGACATCCAATCCCTAAGAATCTACGCTGCCACCAGACCACCTCTACAAGAAACACTTAAGAAAGTAATGAACACAGAAGAAAAAGAAAAAAGAACAACAGCATTCTTCACAAGAGTACAGGCAAAAGATTAAAAACACACATGAACCAACTCCAAACCAAAAGAAAGACAACAAATAAACAGGAACAACTTGTAAGAACCTTATGACAGGGATCAACTCTTGCATTTCAATTATTATCCTAAATGTGAACGGACTAAATGCACCACTGAAAAGATATAGAATGGCAAAATGGATAAAATATCATCAGGCAACAATCTATTGCCTTCAAGAGACTCACCTCACTAGAAAGGACATCCACAGACTCAAAGTAAGAGGATGGGAAACAAACTTTCAGGCAAACGGAATACAAAAGAAAGGAGGAGTAGTGATCTTAATTTCAGACAAAATACCCTTGAAGCTATTAAAAATCAAGAAAGATACAGAAGGCCACTACATAATGATAAAAGGCTCAATCCATCAACAAGAAATATCTATCTTAAACATATATGCACCCAACATAGGTGCGCCAACTTTCATAAAGCAACTTCTTGGAAAACTAAAGAAAGATATTGACTCTAACACTATCATAACTGGGGACTTTAATACCCCACTCACAAACCTAGACAGATCATCAGGACAAAAAATCAGCAAGGAGATCCAGAACCTCAATGTGACATTGGACCAAATGGACTTGATACCTACAGAACACTCCATCCAAAGACCACAGAATACACATTCTACTCATCACCACATGGAACATATTCTAAGATCGACCACATACTCGGCCATAAAACAAGCATAAGTAAATATAAAAGGACTGAAATTCTACCAAACACCTTCTCGGACCGCAGTGGAATAAAAATAAACATTGACACCAACAAAGTCTCCCCAAAACCCACAAAGACATGGACACTAAACAGCATGATGCTAAACAACTCCTGGGTCAACGATGAAATCAAAACAGGGATCAAAAGATACCTGGAAACAAATGAAAATGAAGAAACATCTTACCAAAATCTCTGGGATGCCCTGAAAGCTGTGGTAAGAGGGGAATTTATATCCCTACAAACACACATGAAGAAAATGGAAGGAACAGAAATTCACAACCTAACAAGTCACCTAAAGAAGCTGGAAAAGCAAGACCACAAAAACCCTAATTTCAGCAGAAGAATTCAGATCACCAAAATAAAAGCCCAAATCCAGGACATAGAAGCAAAAAGATAATACAAAAAATCAATGAAACAAAAAGCTGGTTCTTCGAAAGGGTAAACAAGATCGATGGCCCCCTAGCTAGACTGATCAAGAAAAAATGAGAAAAAACCAAATAAGCACAACCAGAAACACAAAAGATGAAGTCACATCTGACCCTGAAGAAATACAAAAGATCATTAGAGACTACTACGTACACTTGTATGGAAACAAACTTGAAAACCATAAGGAAATGGAGGACTTTCTGACATCACACAACCTACCTAGGTTGGAACAAGAAGAAATTGAGACCCTAAATAGACCAAAAACAATCAAGGAAATCGACTACGTAATAAGAAAACTTCCTACAAAAAAAAGCCCTGGTCCAGATGGCTTTCCAGCAGAATTCTACAAGACATTCAGGAGGAGCTGAGCCAATCCTACCGAAGGTATTCCAGGCGATTGAAAAAGATGGAACTCTTCCCAAATCATTTTACGAACCCAACATCACATTGATACTCAAGCCAGGTAAAGATCCAACAAAGAAAGAGAACTACAGGCCAATATCATTGATGAACATAGATGCTAAAATTCTCAACAAGATCCTAGCAAACCGGATTCAGCAATACATCTCAAAAATCACCCACCATGACCAAGTAGGCTTCATTCCTGGGATGCAAGACTGGTACAACATTCGTAAAACCATAAATGTAATTAAATACATCAACAGATGTCAAAACAAAAACCACATGATCATATCATTAGATGCAGAAAAAGGTTTTGATAAAATCCAGCACCCCTTCTTGATAAAAACCCTTGAACATCTAGACATATGGGGAACATACCTCAAAATAGTAAAAGCCATCTACGAGAAACCCACAGCCAGCATACTCCTAAATGGACAAAAGTTGGAACTAATTCCCCTGAAAACTGGAACTAGACAAGGATGCCCACTCTCTCCCCTCCTGTCCAACATAGTATTGGAAGTCCTGGCTAGAGTAATCAGAGAAGAGGAGGCAATCAGAGGTATTCAAATAGGAAAAGAGGAAGTCAAGTTATCTCTCTATCAGATGCTATGATTGTGTACCTTGAAAACCCAAGAGAATCTGTCAAAGGCCTCCTTACATTGATAAAGGGCTTTGGCAAAGTCTCAGGATACAAAATAAATGTACAAAAGACAATCGCATTTCTCTACACCAATAATAAACAAACAGAAACCCAAATAAAAAACACAATTCCATTCACAATAGCCACAAAAAAAATGAAATACCTTGGCATCTTCCTAACCAGAGACGCGAAAGACCTTTACAATGAAAATTACAAAACACTGCTCAAAGAAATCAAAGATGACACAAACAAGTGGAAAAATATTCCATGCTCATGGATCGGAAGAATCAACATTGTGAAGATGTCCATCTTACCTAAGGCAATCTACAAATTCAATGCAATACCCATTAAATTACCAACAACATTCTTCTCAGACCTAGAAAAAACAACACAGGAATTCATATGGAAACACAAACGTCCAAGAATAGCCAGAACAATCCTCAGCAAAAAAAACAAAGCACGTGATATCACAATACCAGACTTCAAACTTTACTATAAGCTACATCATCAAAACAGTTTGGTATTGGTACAGGAAGAGGCATATAGATCAATGGAACA
>NW_007175849.1:0-306 GCF_000164805.1 Carlito syrichta
ACCTATCAAATTACCAGCAACATTCTTCTCAGACCTAGAAAAAACAACACAGGAATTCATATGGAAACACAAACGTCCAAGAATAGCCAGAACAATTCTCAGCAAAAACAAACAAAGCAGGTGGTATCACATTACCAGACTTCAAACTTTACTATAAAGCTACAATCATCAAAACAGCTTGGTATTGGTATAGGAACAGGCATATAGATCAATGGAATAGAATTGAGATACTAGAACCAAACCTCAATTTCTCAACCAACTCATCTTCAAGAAATCCTCCACCACCTATCACTGGGGAGAGGAGAA
>NW_007175850.1:0-2047 GCF_000164805.1 Carlito syrichta
CATTTGGCATGCTCTGGCGTCCCATGAGAGCCATGCCACAGCAGATAGTGCACAATATTTATAAATCCATGACAGGCAATAATAGCAACTTGAAAAATTCTTTTGCTAGAATCTCAAGTTGAGAGCTGCCAAAAGCTGAGAGGATCAGATCTGCAGTGGCAGCTGCTGTGCCCTACAGTTAGAATTCTAGACTTTGAAGATGCTCAACTTAAAGAAATGAAGACTGCAGGCTTAGCCAATTTTTGCAGGTTTCTAGAGCTCTGGCTCTCTGCCTTTTGAAGATGAGTTGCTGAAGCTTCTACCACTGCCTGAGGCGTGCTAACACCAGCAGGATCTTTTTTTTCCCCTAGTCTTAGTGTGTCTTCAGTTTTAAGTAGCACATGCTTAGTCAATGCCAACTGTGATGGTCCTTTCTCTGGTTGCAATACTGAGGGATGAGCTCTTACCTTATACCCTTCAGAGAGAGGCTGCGAAGATAGATGGTGACGTATACAAGTGCCACTTCAGCTGTGTGATTTATGGAGTCATATTTCATCACTCGGCAAGTGTTGGCCTCTAGAGAAGCCCTTATAGATTGCTAAAGATGTGAGCAGCTATCGCCCTAAAGGCTTGTGGTTACCTCACAAACGTGATGCCAAACACCCAGCTACTGAGGAAACAGAATTAATCTGTCATTGCAGGCAGCTATAGATCCACTTTAAATAATGAAAGAGTTGATTCTAATATGGTGTTTTGACAGCAAATCTTAGAAGTATGTGTGTGTCCAGTATTAGAGACACTGAGTTGCAGGTTCATTTGTGCTTTGCAGATGGACAATAGTGTGAGAGATCTGCATTATTTTGATTTTTTAAAAAAATCTGTTTCGTTTGGCACATAGAATGGTCCCAAAGGAAAACACAGAACATGAGTTCAGTATGGTCAGATGGAAAGGGACTTGGGGGCTTAGGAGCCAGAGAATTGGACTGCGAGTCTGTTTCCACTGTCTGTAAGGATGACTCTGGGCAAGATGGGGATCCTCATCTATGAGATTAGATGAGGATCCAGAGATCGCCCTGCAGCTTGCTGTGAGAATTAGTTGTGGTCTGTAAGGCACCTTATATGGTAGCCTATGCAAAATTAGCAGTAAAATATGGCAGCTTCTTTTAGTTATTCAACAGTAAGATACAAACCTCACGTAGCAAGGACTAATGCGATTATTTGTGCTGGCATCAGGCTTGGTGATTTATAGCATAATATAGATACATAGGATCTTTCTTTCCCATCCAAAAGCTTAATATTAGAGGCAGGCCTATGTAGTGGTCATGACGACAGTAGACGAAGCCTATTTTACCCATAACACAGACCATGAAAGCATTTGCCTTTTTACTATGGAGGGAAGGTATTGAAAACACAGGGATCGTAATAGCGGATGCTTGCTGAGTACTTGTGTTATGCTCGGCTCTGTTCTAACAGCTCTTTCTACATTATCTCATTTACTTTTCAACAGTCCTGTGAGGTTGATATTTTGTTATCTCCATTTTGTAGAGAAGAAAATTGTAATGTGGAGAGGTCAACTTGCCTGAGGTTACACAGCTAGCTAGTCAGTGATGGAGTTAAGATTTGAAACCTGGTCAGTCTGACTTTAATAGTCAACCACTATGCTATCATGTCTCTTTGCTAAATCTGTAATTCTTTGACAACAGAGTGGGGAAGACATCTTATTCTAGGTGAACAGAGGTGTGGGCTGCTTGGGCTGTTCTTTTTCTCTGAGGAGGTCTTGTGAAGACGGCAGAAAGACAAGCAATTGTCAGAGAAGGTGTGTAAACTTCTTTGGTAAGCTCAGTGATGGAGGGAACCCGGGAACAGAAGACTCAAGGAAGTCAGAGATACAGAGGTTGGTAAATAGCAATATAAATAAATAATTTGGCTATTTACCAATATATTATCAGTAATAAAATCTATTTGGCTATTTTAATATATAATTTAAATATAAGCTATTTGGCTTTTTTCTCTTTGAATTCTTGATTTTTGTTTCATCTTTTAACTGTTCTCTACTCCAAATATCCTG
>NW_007175851.1:0-899 GCF_000164805.1 Carlito syrichta
CCAGTGGCCGTGGCCCAGTCTTCCATCAAAGGGATTGGCCTCTTCCTTGGCCTCATGGGGCCTCCATGGCTTCTCAGATTTGCAATGTGGCAGGGGGTGTTCTGTGCCACTGAAAAGTGAAATCAGGTCATAAGGTGGCAGGCCTTGCCCCTGATTAAATGGTCCTCCTGTTCAAAGGCTCCACAGAGGTCCTGTTGTGGGGTAGCAGCCACTCCCCAATCACACCTGGCAGCTGTCCCAGCAGTGTAGCTGCTCAGATGTGTGCTGGGAGCTTTCCCAAGCCTGGCTTGCATTTCACCTTTGTCTATTTTGTTGAGGTGTGACTGTTTGGTTTGAGTCATTCTTGCCTTCTGGGGAGATACAGGAGGATTGTCAGGTGGGGGGATGATCAAACCTATTGTTACTCCTTGCTAAAATAGGAATGTGTACAACCACACCCACACTCAATGGGCACACCTCTTGGGGCTCTTCAAGGGCTTTGTCTTCCATTCTAGAATATTTCTTCTCTCACTTTTTTCACCTGCCTGTCTATGACCTCCTCTGTCCTTCCTCCCCATGATGTTCTGATTTCACATGCATCTATTTCTTTCTTGACTTGCCAGGGAGTGATTTGTGTTCTGAGAGAGAGCCTTAGCCTGGGCTGGCTGGTTTTGATAGATGCCTGAGTCCTCTGCCAGCAACTTTTGACTTTTTGGCAAGGACTATTCCATGAAAGTGACCAAACCAGGAAGAGACTTGAGATGGTTGTTCTTCTTCTCGACCCCATGTGCCTTCCTCTTTGAGGCAGGGCAGAGTGTTTTGCATAACAGGAGCTGCTGGTCTCCTTGCAGTAGCCTGAGCTCTCAGCCTAGAACCACAGCATGGCCCATGCTTAACTCTTCCATTAACAGTCACTGCTG
>NW_007175852.1:0-758 GCF_000164805.1 Carlito syrichta
ACAACGTGTTCTTCTCAAAGCGGTTTATTCAGCCTTTACACCATGCCAGCTTCTTCTCTTCTTCTAGCTTCTTCTTTTTTTCTTCTTCCCCGTTGTCCCGTACTTATATCCCTTGGTCTCCACCCACAAGTCCCGTACCAGCGTGTCAGCAGTTCATTGGCTCTGCAGCGTTGCACTTGCACGGTGCGCAGTGAAGGAGGGGCCCGGCGGTATATCATGCGCCTAATCATGGGACTTGGCAGAGGTCCCGGGCGCCATCTTGGCTCAGGCCGCGCTCTCCACATTCTTTCTTTCTTTCTTTCTTTCTTTCTTTCTTTCTTTCTTTCTTTCTTTCTTTCTTTCTTTCTTTCTTTCTTTCATCTTTCTTTCTTTTTTTTCTTTCCTCACTAGGATGCCCAAGAAACTCTCAAACCACCCAATTTAGGCCATCTTCTCGGCCTAGGCCTCCCAAACTACTGCGATCACAGGCTTTTCATTTGGTCAACATCCTGCTCTTCCTCACTGGTCTTGAACTCTGGGCTGGAGGTCATCCATTTGGTCGACATCCATGTCTTCATGCCTAGTCTTGAACTCTGGGCCAGAGGTGATCCTCACACCAAGCCTGCCCTCAACCAATGTTTTCTAGATTTTGCTTGGGGTTGAGGTGGGGGCTTGCTATGGTGTCCAACCTGTTCTCGAGCTCCTGGGCTCTAGTCATCATCCCATCTCAGCCTCCCCGAGTGCCGAAGAGACAGGCATGAGTCGTCTGGCCATACCTA
>NW_007175853.1:0-557 GCF_000164805.1 Carlito syrichta
GCTAGCAACTCAGCTACCTGGTCAGCTAATTATTGGGTTCGCTTGTTTTCCATCATGTCTGCTAACTAGTCAGCTCCTTCGCCATCACCCAGTCTGCAAATTAGTTGGCTCACTCGCCAGCCAACAGGTCAACTAACTTGTTGGTTCGCTCACAAGCCAAAAGGACAGCTGAATAGTGGCCTTGCTTGCCAGCCGACTAGTTATATCAACTCAGCATTTGGCTTGCTCTACGGATGACTACTTAAATCAGATCACCCTTTGGCTCACTCGTCAGCCAAGTATTTAAGTTGGCTCACCGGTCAGCTCACTCACCCACCGACTTGTTAAATCTTGTGACCAGTTGGCTCACTCGCCAGCCTATTAAATTTGACTGACCAGTCAGCTCACTCACCGGCCAACTAGTTACATCAGCTAACCAGTCGGCTCACTTACAGGCTGACTAGTTAAGTCATGTGACAGGTCAACTATTTAAGTCAGCTCACCAGTTGGCTCACTCACTGACCGACTAGTTAAGTCAGCTAACTGGTCGGCAGACTAGCTGGTGAACTAATTAAGTC
>NW_007175854.1:0-502 GCF_000164805.1 Carlito syrichta
ATAAAATAAATGTCCAAAAGACAATTGCATTTCTTTGCACCAATAATAAACCAACAGAAACCCAAATAAAAAGCACAATTCCATTCACAATAGCCACAAAAAAAATGAAATACCTTGGCATCTTCCTAACCAGAGACGTGAAAGACCTTTACAATGAAAACTACAAAACACTGCTCAAAGAAATCAAAGACGACACAAACAAGTGGAAAAATATCCCATGTTCATGGACTGGAAGAATCAACATTGTGAAGATGTGCATCCTACCTAAGGCAATCTACAGATTTAATGCAATACCCATCAAATTCCCAGCAACATTCTTCTCAGACCTAGAAAAAACAATACAGGAATTCATATGGAAACACAAACGACCAAGAATAGCCAGAACAATCCTCAGCAAAATAACAAAGCAGGCAGTATCACATTACCAGACTTCAAACTTTACTATAAAGCTGCAATAATCAAAACAGCTTGGTATTGGTACAAAAACAGGCATATAGACCAA
>NW_007175855.1:0-833 GCF_000164805.1 Carlito syrichta
GCAGCCTCAACCTGCTGGGCTCCTGTGATCCTTCCGCCTCAGCCTTCCAAGTAGCCAGAACTATAGGTGCGCGCTACCACGCTCGGCTAATTTTTTGATTTGTTGTAGAGATGAGGTCTCGTCAAGTTGCCCAGGCAGGTCACGAACCCGCGGACTCAGGCAATCCACTCACCTCGGCCTCCCAAAGTGCTGGGATTACAGGCTGAGCCACCGAGCCCGGCCAAAATTTTTTTTTAATAAATAAATAAAGTTGATGACAGCTGTAATACCATAGCGGCCACAGTGGCCCCAGCCCACACCTTTACCCACCTGCAGAGGGAAGGCCACAGCCCAACATAACAGCATTATCATTATTATTGTTATTATTATAATTTGAGTCAGAGCCTCACTCAGTCATCCAGGCTGGAGTGCAGCGGCACGCTCACAGCCACCACAGCCTTGACCTGCTGGGCTCAGGCGATCCTATCATCTCAGCCTTCCAAGTAGCTGGAACCACAGACGCACGCCACCACACCCGGCTAATTTTTTGATTTTATTGTAGAGATGAGGTCTTGCCAAGTTGCCCAGGCTGATCTTGAACTCTTGGGCTCAGGCAATTCTCTCACCTCGGCCTCCCAAAGTGCTGGGATTATAGAGGCATGAGCCACTGCGCCCGGCCGACAGCAGCATTATTATAGGCCAAAGGAAGCCCTAATTTTTTCACATATCTGAAGAATTTCTAGTAATCACTTAGAAGAGAAAAAAGCTTATTTCTACTCAGTTTCAAGTTAGATAAGAAACAAGCCCTGGCCGGTGCGGCAGCTCATCTCTACAATAAATCAAAAAATTAGCCA
>NW_007175856.1:0-904 GCF_000164805.1 Carlito syrichta
ATTCATTTTTTTCACATATAATATGACACGAAACAGTGGAAAAACTATAGATCCTGTGATTCTCTCAGTTCTTCATTTAGCCTGGCTTAGAGGAACTCATGACTGAAAAATGGCTGCCACCTTCAGCAAACGGAACATGTTTCTTCTTCACACCTAGTGGAATAGGCAGCCTATTCATTTAATCATAGAACAGAATTTTTTTTTTTAATCTTGGTGCTAGCATGGATTGTCTGCCTATGTGTGGACCAATAATAATCATCAGGAAATGCCATACATTGCCTAACACTAAGACATCTATATTCTCATTGGTGAGACAAGTGGAGTATCACAATTGGCTTAGACTAATAAAAACAATCACTGAAAAAAATCAACACAACCCAAGTCACAATCACTATTGAAGAATCAGTGAGTAACTGAAAACATTATGGGGGAATGCAGCATACCATATTGCATAAAGCCATTAATTTTTTTCCAAAAGGCAACATTTTATACTGTTTTATAGTCATTATAGCCTTCAGTTAGGGAAAAAAAAAACAGTACTAGATGAGGAAATTTCTTTGAACAATTATGATAGTCCGATGTCTTTTTTTAAAAAAATATTTTTTATTTTAAAATTGTGGGGTACAGTTAAGGGTTAGGTATACAAATATGCATCGTTCAGGCAGTTTTGTTGATAAGGGGTGTCTACCCATCCCCAGACAGATATTGACTACCGTTAATCCCACCTCCCATCTCCTCCCTACGCCCCCATAGACTCCCACCACTGTCAATCCTTTTCTTATAGTATTACGATAGTTTAAGGTCCACTTATGAGTGAGGACATGTGATACTCAGCTCTTTGCTTCTGTGAGAGATCACTCAGCATTACAGACTCTAGTTCCATCCAGGTTGCTGTGAAATTCAT
>NW_007175857.1:0-736 GCF_000164805.1 Carlito syrichta
CTTTTGAGAACTCTATGCCCAACACTGAGGCCTCTTTCTCCCACGAACTCTGTTGGTTCAGGATGACCCCAACTCCATGCATGAATGGATGCTCTTCTTTTCTGTCTTTTTTTTGAGTCAGAGTCTCACTCTGTCATCCAGGTTGGAGGCTGGTAGCCCACTCCCGGCCAGCGGACCCTTGGCCCGCCTGGCTCCGGCAAGCCTTCCCCACCAGACTTCTGAGGAGACGGAATGACAGGAACATTCCACCACGCCAGGCACATTTGGGATGGAGGGAGGAGACGAGGTCTTGTTGAGTGGCCCAGGCACTTCTCAGACCCGCAGGCTTTGACTGGCCACTGGCCATGGCCTCCAAATGCACTGGGATGATGAGAAGAGCCCACAGCCCAGCCTCGATCCTTCATAGAAAACAAAACTGAGGGCCGGGTGTGGTGGCCCACTCCAGGAATCCCAGTGCCTTGCAAGGCTGAGGTGGGGGGATGACTGGAGCCCAGGAGTGCAAGGCCAGCCTGGGTCAAGCAGGGAGATCCCCACTCTGCACCCATCAACATAGGTGGTCTGGAGTCATGGTATCCATCCTTCCCACCACTCCAGAGGTGGAGGAGAGAGGATTGCTGGAGCCCATGATTTCGAGGCTGCTAGTGAAGAATGGTCATGTCCCCAGACCCCAGTCAAGTACACAGAGCCAAAACCTCTCTCCAAACATCATAATTCGGACACAGATTCTCACCTGCAT
>NW_007175858.1:0-995 GCF_000164805.1 Carlito syrichta
AAAGAGGTACTGGGGCTCTTGGCAGTCTCCATCAGAGCCCAAATCTTGTACTTGCTATGGGACGCTCCCTGCAGGCCCCCCGCTGCAGAGCTGGGGCTCAGCAGGCACATACTGCTAGGCTACAGGCTCCCCTTTAGTGGAGCCTAGGGGCGAGTCTTGGGACTTGAGCTCCTCAGCCATTGCCAGCTGGGAACCTGAGTCCTGAGCATGGGATGTGTGCACAGTTCGGTCTTGTCCTCATCGTCTTTGTTGTTCTGGTCGCCATCATGTGGATGTCAATTCTCTCCAAATCAATCTCATTGTCGTCCTAGGCCTTCTCTGGGTCGCCATTGGTGTCACTGCTAAAGAGGGCACAGTCCTCCTGGTCCTTGCTGCTCACATCCCACGTCACCTTGCTCTTCTTCTTGAGGCACCAGCGTGCGTTGGGGAACCAGGTGGAGACATGCGTGAGGGTCATCTTGGTGATGATGCCTAGCATCACCTTCTCGTCCTTGGTGGAGTAGCATTTCTTGCAGTGTTCCTTCAGTGAGGCCTTGAGTATGCTGTTGCTCTTGTGTGTGCGTTCTTGGACCACCCGGGGGTCCCCATACTGGAACTGGCCATAGAGGTTATAGGCAGGTGCATTGTGCATGACAAAGGTGGTCTGGTCACCCTGGGGTTGTCCTCGAGTTCATACTTGGAGTCCTGCAGCAACCCGCAGGGCCAGCATCCAGAGGGAGGAGGGAGGTGTGAGAGAGAAAGAGAGAGGCCTGGGGCCAGAGAGGTCTGGAGCAGCTACTGCTGTAGGCACAGAACCTTCAGTTTTCTGGTACTGGAAGGCCCCTTAATCCACTTCATGGGGGAAAGGAGGGTCAGAGGCAGGAGCCTGCCTTTCCACCCACTGCAAAAATTGATTGTTTGCCACTCTAGAAAAGTTACAGCAAGTGCACCTCTCTGGAAAGGGCATGCATGAGACGCCATCCCACATGCTTCCCCAGATGCACACCTCACCCCCA
>NW_007175859.1:0-2729 GCF_000164805.1 Carlito syrichta
CAAAAGAAATAAAGCAGGGGCTATTGAAGTTCCAGTCTTCAAACATTATCAAATGTTTACAGTAATCAACACAGCCTGGTATTTGTACAAGAAAAGTCCATTGGCCAATGGATCAGGACAGAGAATGAAATCCTCAAATTCTCAACCAAATCATCTTTGAAAAAACCTCCAAGACTCACTGGGAAATGGAGAACACATTCAGTAAATGGTGCTGGGAAAAGGCTGACAACATGCACAAGATTGAATCAGGCCACAATCTATCACCATACACATAAATCTAAATGGATCAAAGACTTAAACATAAAACAAAAAATTACAAAATCTTAGAATACGCAGGAGACATCATTAGGGAAACTGGAACCAGAAACTAATTTCTCTTCAGAGCCCTAAATACCCATGCCTTAACAAGTAAATTAGACAAGTGGGATCTCATCAAATTAATATACTTCTGCAAAACAAAAGAAGCCATCAGAAGATCAGAGAAACAGACAACAGAATGAATAAATGATTCTAAACCAATATATCTGTAAAAAGGCATAACATCTAGGATCTAGAAGAAACTCAAACACTCAGAAAAATCATACAAACATTCCCTTTGAAAAGTGTGCAAAATACGTGATTGAACACTTTTCTTGAGAAGAGTTACGGGCAGACAGCAGACACATGAAAATCCCTCAGGCTCACTCATCATCAAAGACATGCAAATGAAACCACTTTGAAATACAACATACCTCCTGTAAGACTGGCCATCATTAATAAATCACACAATAACAGAGATATGTCAGGGTTTGGGAAGAAATAAATGCTTCTACACCGCATGTGGACTGAAAAGTAGAGCAACATCTTTGGAAAACAGTATGGTGGTTTGTAAAGGGAAAAGATATTGACTTGCCATGTGACTCAGTAATTCCCCTGTAGAAAATATACCTGGAGGAACTCAAGTCATTTTAACAAAAAGATACCTGCACCAGTATGTTTTTTGCAGCTCTAATCACAATTGCAATAAAACATGATACCAACCATGTTGCCCATCAAAGCTGGATTGGATAAAATAGAAGTGATATATACACAGTGGAATATTTTGCAGACATAAAAAAGGACAAATATAAGTGTTTTGCAGAACGTTTGATGAATAGGAGGTAGGTCATTTTCAGTGATTTATCACAGAAAAAAAGAACAGAGTTCCATAGGTTCTCACTCATGAGCTGAACTTGATCATTTATAGTGTTTTAAGAAGTCATTGGCACTAGTGGAAAACTGTTTAGGGGAGGGTTTAGATTGGAGGTGGAGGGATTCTGCAAGGGAATGGAGGGGCATACATCATCAACCAGGGACTCTGCAAAATCAATGTTTGTATATCTAACTCTGAATGGAAAACTAAAATTTTTTAAAAATTAAAATAAAAATACAAATGAAAGCTGTAAAGCATGCAACTGACTTTATTTGTTTATTCTATTTTTTAAATTTAAAAATTGTTACAATTCAGAGTTTGGCCTAGAAATGTTCACTATGCTGGGATTGCTTTTCTAAGACTTTTGTAATTCTCCAAGGATAACTCCTTTTCCTTTCAATACATTGAAATACATGGCATAATTCTGCCTTCAAAATTGACAACTACAGTGTTTCTCACATAAATCTTGAAAGTTTTATTCTGCCTAAATTGAAATTTGTTGAGATTCCAGATCTATATCATTCTTAGAAAACTGAACCTTGAGATTCAGTGTACCTAAGTGCTATTCAGAAGGCAGAATGCATAATAAATCTTAAATATTTTAGAAAATAAAACAGTATCACAATTTAATACAGCTTTATCCATTCTGAAAATTTGTGTACATTTTCTTGGTGTGCTCTGTGAGTTTTGCTTGTTCATTTTGATTAAATGTTACAGATGAGCAGTTCTTAGAGAAAGTTTCCCTTATATATTTGAAGGAAATATAAGATCACATTCCCTTGATATTTTAAACCAAATTGCAGTTTTAAAAGAGTTTTTCCATTGAATCCCCTAGTACATTCTCTACCTAAGACATAATGCTGTACTCTGAAGGAAATTATCTGATTAATCTGATACTTTTAATCACCAAGCATTAAAATGAGGCACACAGAAAAACGTGAATTTGGGGCCCAATATATACAAACCAAAATAACATGGAGATTTACAAAACAGTAAGTACTTGGGATCTGCATTAGTGTAAAAATCTAGATAATTGAAAATTCTGGAAATTTAATTATGATCTTAGCAATAGCAATGTTCAAGTCCTGTAGGAAAAACTGCTCAACGGCTGTTACACAATACTAAAAGTTTCTAAAGTAAAGAAAGTGTTAAAATATTATTTGATTATGCTATAACCGAGCTGCAACAGGAGTCAATGACCATAAAAATAAAAGACTACCTCTTAGCCAACCCCCTCAGGTCCCCTTCCAGTTTGGGTGTATCTTGGTTCTCTCAATAAAGACTGTTATATAAAAAAAAAGACGGCCGGGCTCAGTGGCTCTGCCTGTAATCCCACACCTTTAGGAGGCTGAGGTGTGTGGATTGCCTGAGCCTGTGGGTTCGAGACTCGCTTGGGCAGCAAGACCTCATCTCTACAATAAATCAAAAAATCAACTGGGTGGGGTAGCACGCGGCTGTAGTTCCGGTTACTTGGAAGGCTGAGACGGAATGATCGCTGGAGTCCAGCAGGTCGAGGCTGCGGAGGCCAGGAGTGGCCACAGCACTCCAGTCTGGGTGA
>NW_007175860.1:0-780 GCF_000164805.1 Carlito syrichta
TCAAGTCCTGTAGGAAAACTGCTCAACGGCTGTTACCAATACTAAAAGTTTCTAAAGTAAAGAAAGTGTTAAAATATTATTTGATTATGCTATAACCGAGCTGCAACGGGAGTCAATGACCATAAAAATAAAAGACTACCTCTTAGCCAACCCCCTCAGGTCCCCTTCCAGTTTGGGTGTATCTTGGTTCTCTCAATAAAGACTGTTATATAAAAAAAAAGACGGCCGGGCTCAGTGGCTCTGCCTGTAATCCCACACCTTTAGGAGGCTGAGGTGTGTGGATTGCCTGAGCCTGTGGGTTCGAGACTCGCTTGGGCAGCAAGACCTCATCTCTACAATAAATCAAAAAATCAACTGGGTGGGGTAGCACGTGGCTGTAGTTCCGGTTACTTGGAAGGCTGAGACGGAATGATCGCTGGAGTCCAGCAGGTCGAGGCTGCGGAGGCCAGGAGTGGCCACAGCACTCCAGTCTGGGTGACCGAGTGAGACTCCAACTCAAAAAGGAAAAAAAAAAGCAAAAAAGGAGAAAATGTTACAGATGTGCAATCCTTAGAGAAAAGTTTCCCTTATATATTGAAGGAAATATAAAATCACATTCCCTTTATATTTTAACCAAATGTATATTTTTATAAGAATATTTCCATTGAATCCCCTAGTATTTTCTATACCTAAGACATAATGCTGTACTCTGCATCAAAGTATCTGATTAAACTGATACTTTTAATCACCAAGCATTTAAATGAGGCACACAGAAAAAAGAGAATTTGGGACCCAATATAT
>NW_007175861.1:0-956 GCF_000164805.1 Carlito syrichta
ACTTAGCTGAAGTGTGAGCTACCTTAACTAGTCAGCCAGCGAGTTAGCCGACCAGTGAGCTGACTTAACATGTCGGCTGATGGGCAAGCTGCCCAGTAAGCTGACGTGTTGGCCTGAGAGTGAGCCGACAATTAATTGTAGTAGAAAGAAGAAATTACAATAATTACTTATTAATGGTGTGTATCTTTTTATTACAAATGTGCAATTGTTAAAATGACATTGAATTAATTAAAGTTGGATGTGTATAAAACTAAAAAAAGTTGTCCAAATAGTCAGCTAACTATTTAGCTGGGTTAGCTAGTTGACTGATGAGTTGGCCCACCACTTAGCTCAGTTAACTAATTGGCTGACTAATTTGCTGAACTATCTAGTCGTCCGATTAGTTGGCTGACTTGTTAGCTCACCAAACTAGTCGGCCAACTTGTTAGCTGACCTAAATTGTCGACTGACAAGTTGACCCACTAGGCGGCCGATTGGTTAGTAACTTAACTAGTCAGATGGCTAGTAGGTCGACTGGTTAGCTGACTTAACTAGTCAGCCAGTGAGAGAGCCGACAGGTTAGCTGACTTAACTAGTCGACTGGCAAGTGAGCCTACTGGTTAGCTGAATTAACTTGTTCAGCGGCGAGTAAATCGACTGGTCAGCTGACTTAACTAGTCAGCTGGTAGACATTTCAACTGATCAGCCGACTTAACTAGTTGGCTGCTGTGTGAGATGACTGGTCAGCAGGCTAATGAGCCGCTGCATAAGCTGCCTTAACTATTCAGCTGGTGGGTGAGATGACCTGTGATCTGGCTTAACTAGTCAGCTGGCAAGCAAGCCGAATAGTTCTTTGAACTGTTGTCCTGCGATTGAGTCAACAAGTTAGTTGAAATGTTGACTGGCGAGTGACCCAACTAGTTTGCTGACCGATTGGCAGGCTAGCAAGCTGAATATTTAGTTGACCTTATGGAAAG
>NW_007175862.1:0-807 GCF_000164805.1 Carlito syrichta
AAGATAGTAAGTTGGTGAATAAATATTTAATTTATGCAACCAAAACCCTGAAAGACTGAGCTTCAGATGTAATGTTTTGCATTCCCTAGGCACACTGCAGAGAAATATCTTTAAAAAAATACATTCACAGCTGTCCTTTAAAAGAAGAAAATGGAAAACCAAAGAAATATCCACACATATGCATACAACACATCAAAGCCGACCCTCTGTCAACCAGCATTTCTATAGAGACATTCTTTCCATGATTGAAACATAAGCTCCAAAGGTTAAAGAAGAGGAAAAGCAGTCAAATAGCACTGCCCAGGATTCAGTAGTACTAGCTAGCTGTACTCTCTTCTAGTCTTCCTGCTACAAAAGACACTGGCCCAACTTCCTCAAACACACACACACCCCGACATAGAGTCTCATGGAATTGCACACATGTGGTAGGAATGTACACACCAATATTGAACCGAGCACAATACCTAGAAACACCAGCACAGGATCCACACTAAAACATGCACGTATCAGTGTGCACCCATCGTGCACACGACACGACACAGACACGCAGCCACCTAGACCCACATGCATGCGCCGTCCACCTCAAATCAGTGTGGGACACACCATGCATACATATGTAGAATGTTTGAGCTCCGAAATGCTGAACATACACACAGACTGTGCACAGAGTTATTTATAAAATTCCAGAGGTGGAAGATGGGGAGCGAGCGGTAATTGCTACACAGTGGTCTCCTGAGAGGCAGAGACTGGAGGGAGGAGGTGCCAAGTGCTTCACCTATGGAGAAGAAGCACAGCCCAGTCCAGTGA
>NW_007175863.1:0-761 GCF_000164805.1 Carlito syrichta
AAAAAAATACATTCACAGCTGTCCTTTAAAAGAAGAAAAAGGAAAACCAAAGAAATATCCACACATATGCATACAACACATCAAAGCCGACCCTCTGTCAACCAGCATTTCTATAGAGACATTCTTTCCATGATTGAAACATAAGCTCCAAAGGTTAAAGAAGAGGAAAAGCAGTCAAATAGCACTGCCCAGGATTCAGTAGTACTAGCTAGCTGTACTCTCTTCTAGTCTTCCTGCTACAAAAGACACTGGCCCAACTTCCTCAAACACACACACACCCCGACATAGAGTCTCATGGAATTGCACACATGTGGTAGGAATGTACACACCAATATTGAACCGAGCACAATACCTAGAAACACCAGCACAGGATCCACACTAAAACATGCACGTATCAGTGTGCACCCATCGTGCACACGACACGACACAGACACGCAGCCACCTAGACCCACATACATGCGCCGTCCACCTCAAATCAGTGTGGGACACACCATGCATACATATGTAGAATGTTTGAGCTCCGAAATGCTGAACATACACACAGACTGTGCACAGAGTTATTTATAAAATTCCAGAGGTGGAAGAATGGGGAGCGAGCGGTAATTGCTACACAGTGGTCTCCTGAGAGGCAGAGACTGGAGGGAGGAGGTGCCAAGTGCTTCACCTATGGAGAAGAAGCACAGCCCAGTCCAGTGAGCACAGTACTGGGGAGAAGTGTCTCGGGGGTTTCCTGACGTGGGGTCCCAGAGAGAGTCCCTGCA
>NW_007175864.1:0-849 GCF_000164805.1 Carlito syrichta
CATGATTGAACATAAGCTCCAAAGGTTAAAGAAGAGGAAAAGCAGTCAAATAGCACTGCCCAGGATTCAGTAGTACTAGCTAGCTGTACTCTCTTCTAGTCTTCCTGCTACAAAAGACACTGGCCCAACTTCCTCAAACACACACACACCCCGACATAGAGTCTCATGGAATTGCACACATGTGGTAGGAATGTACACACCAATATTGAACCGAGCACAATACCTAGAAACACCAGCACAGGATCCACACTAAAACATGCACGTATCAGTGTGCACCCATCGTGCACACGACACGACACAGACACGCAGCCACCTAGACCCACATGCATGCGCCGTCCACCTCAAATCAGTGTGGGACACACCATGCATACATATGTAGAATGTTTGAGCTCCGAAATGCTGAACATACACACAGACTGTGCACAGAGTTATTTATAAAATTCCAGAGGTGGAAGAATGGGGAGCGAGCGGTAATTGCTACACAGTGGTCTCCTGAGAGGCAGAGACTGGAGGGAGGAGGTGCCAAGTGCTTCACCTATGGAGAGAAGCACAGCCCAGTCCAGTGAGCACAGTACTGGGGAGAAGTGTCTCGGGGGTTTCTGACGTGGGGTCCCAGAGAGAGTCCCTGCAACCCTCGGTGCATGTGCATGCGTGCGTGTGCACGCACCCCCACCCACATACACACACACACACACACACACACACACACACACATGGGCCAGGGGCGAGCCCACTCCCACAGAATAAAACAGCAAGGAGTCAGCAAGCAGTCAGTGGCTGGGGCAGGAAAAGGTCATCTCTGGCGACAAGCGTTGGTGCCAGAAGAACAGTGGGGCCCCGCTGGTGGTG
>NW_007175865.1:0-776 GCF_000164805.1 Carlito syrichta
TCGCTCAGACTGTAATCCCATGCTTTGGGAGGCTGAGGTGAGTGGACTGCCTGAGCCTGTGGGTTCGAGACCCATCTGGGCAACTTGGCGAGACTTCATCTCTACAATAAATCAAAAGTTAGCTGGGTGTGGTAGCGTGCACCTGTAGTTCCAGGTACTTGGAAGGCTGAGGTGGCAGGATAGCCAGAGCCCAGCAGATCAAGACTGCAGTGGCTGGGAGCGGCCACTGCACTCCGGTCTGGGCAACAGAGTGAGATTCCAACTCAAAAAGAAAATTTAAAAGGGAACACTTTACATTGGATAATGTAATTAGAAAGGAATTAACCTGAAACAGTTCAAGGATTGAAGTATTCTGGAAATCTTGTGCAATTTTTTATCCATTTTTGCAAGGAAAAGGTAACTATCTGATTATGCATAAAAAAACTTCACAGGGAGAAATTCATGTAGTAGAATCAGAAAAAAATTTGTTATGCTATAAAATTTGCCCAAAATCAGTTAATAAAACATGAGAGATGGGACATGGCAAGATGGCGACAGGGCAACCCGGCATCTGAAGCCCTCTGCAAGGGAGATCTGCAGTGGGTCTCTGACTCTCGCCCAGGGGGCCTGGGGACCCCAGCATCGCAGCCTGCTCTACAGACAGAGCTCGGCCGCTGCCATCGGAACGACTGGACAGTTTTGACAGCATTCCAAACGGTCCCGCCGCCGCCGCTGCTGCCACCACTGTCACCCCTCCCCCCATTGCCACTGCCCACTGCTGTCTCCAGCGCCACTGC
>NW_007175866.1:0-1162 GCF_000164805.1 Carlito syrichta
ACAAACAGAAGTAAACCAATCCCTTTACCCTTGAATAACAGAATTAAAGAAGACGGTGACATGGGGGGAAGGAAAAAGAGAGGGGGAAAATACCACACAAATGAAGAAAAACCAAAAGAAGAATATAGGTCCTACACAGACCCCTGGGAAATCAGACACTGAGAAAACAGATTCTGGAACACAGACAATGAAGAGTCCCCAGAATGACTGGTTACATGCAACAAACCCAGACATCAAGACATTAATGGAGAGAATTTAAAAAAATTGAGGAGAGACAAGAAGAAAATAGGAAGGAGCTGTTGTCAGAAATGATAACAGTAAAGAATACTGTAATGGAAATGAACAACGAACTAATAAGCATGGAAAGCAGAATCACCCAAGCCGAAGAAAGAATCTCAGAGCTCGAAGACCAAAACACAGAACTAACCCAGACTGTCAAAAGCATAGAAAAGAAGCTCAAAAAGACAGAACAAAACCTGCAAGAGATGAATGATCACTTCAAGAGACCAAACCTAAGAAGAATAGGGCTTCCTGAGGCAGAAAGAGAAACAGAAGCCACGCTGGAACAAACATTTCATGAAATCAATCAAGAAAACTTCCCTCATCTCATTAAGGATGAAAAATTCAAACAAAAGAGATTCAGAGAACCCCTGCAAGACAACAAATGAGAAGACCAACTCCCAGACACATAATAATTCGCCTAAACAAAGTAGCTATGAAAGGAAAAATCCTAAAGGCAACAAGAGAAAAAGGCCAGACTACCTACCAGGGAAAACCAATTAGAATAGCAGCAGATTTATCCACAGAAACCCTTCAGGCCAGAAGAGCCTGGAGCCCTATCTTCAAAGTTCTAAAAGAGAAACAATTTCAACCAAGAATAACCTACCCAGCCAAACTAAGCTTCATTAGTGAGGGAGAATTGAAATCTTTTCCAGACATCCAATCCCTAAGAACCTAAGCTACCACCAGACCACCTCTACAAGAAACACTTAAGAAAGTACCAAACACAGAAGAAAAAGAAAAAAGAACAGCAGCATTCTTCACAAGAGTACAGGCAAAAGATTAAAAACACACATGAACCAACTCCAAAACCCAAAGAAAGACACAAATAACAGAATCAACTCTGTAAGAACCTTATGACAGGATCAACTCTTGCATTTCA
>NW_007175867.1:0-800 GCF_000164805.1 Carlito syrichta
AAGATCTCAGAGCTCGAAGACCAAAACACAGAACTAACCCAGACTGTCAAAAGCATAGAAAAGAAGCTCAAAAAGACAGAACAAAACCTGCAAGAGATGAATGATCACTTCAAGAGACCAAACCTAAGAAGAATAGGGCTTCCTGAGGCAGAAAGAGAAACAGAAGCCACGCTGGAACAAACATTTCATGAAATCAATCAAGAAAACTTCCCTCATCTCATTAAGGATGAAAAATTCAAACAAAAGAGATTCAGAGAACCCCTGCAAGACAACAAATGAGAAGACCAACTCCCAGACACATAATAATTCGCCTAAACAAAGTAGCTATGAAAGGAAAAATCCTAAAGGCAACAAGAGAAAAAGGCCAGACTACCTACCAGGGAAAACCAATTAGAATAGCAGCAGATTTATCCACAGAAACCCTTCAGGCCAGAAGAGCCTGGAGCCCTATCTTCAAAGTTCTAAAAGAGAAACAATTTCAACCAAGAATAACCTACCCAGCCAAACTAAGCTTCATTAGTGAGGGAGAATTGAAATCTTTTCCAGACATCCAATCCCTAAGAACCTAAGCCACCACCAGACCACCTCTACAAGAAACACTTAAGAAAGTACCAAACACAGAAGAAAAAGAAAAAAGAACAGCAGCATTCTTCACAAGAGTACAGGCAAAAGATTAAAAACACACATGAACCAACTCCAAAACCCAAAGAAAGACAACAAATAAACAGACTCAACTCTGTAAGGAACCCTTATGACAGGGATCAACTCTTGCATTTCAATTATTAGCCTCATGTGAATGG
>NW_007175868.1:0-810 GCF_000164805.1 Carlito syrichta
TCCTGCTATCTAGCCTGTTGAATAACTTGCTTCCTGCATAGTTAGTCAACTGGCTATCCAGCTGAATTAACTAGGTGACTTTTCTAGCTAACCAGCTGTGTATCCAGCTGACTTAACTAGCAAGCTACCTAGCTAGCCAGCTGGCTAGTCAACTGACTTAACGAGGTGACTTAACTAGCTAGCAAGCTAACTAGAGAGCTGAAATAACTAGCTAGCTCCCTGGTAGCCAGCTGGCTAGTTAGATGACTCAATAGCCTAGCTACGTAGCTAGCCAGCTGACTTAACTAGCTGAATTCACGACGTAGACAGCTGGCTAGTCAGCAGACTTAACTAGCTAGCTACCTACCTAGACAACTGGATAGCTAGCTGACTTAACTAGCTGACATAACTAGACACCGGATGGCTAGCCAGCTGACTTAACTAGTTACCTACCTACTTAGCTTGCTGGATTGCAAGCTGTCTTAACTCCCTAACTACCTAGCTACCCAACTGGCCAGCGAGTTAAGTAGTTGATCACTAGTTAGCCAGCTGGCTAGCCAGCTGACTTAAAGCTAGCTATTCTGCTTGGCAGCTGGCTTTCCAACTGACTTAACTAACAGACTTAACTAGCTACCCAGCTGACTTAAATAACTGACTTAACGAGCTAGCTACCTAGCAAGTCAGCTGACTTAACTAGCTGATTAACTTGCTAGCTACCTATCATATAGCTAGCTGACTTTACTAAGCTGAGATAACTAGCTCGCTAGCTGACATATCAAGCTGATTTAACTAGCTAGCTGCCTAGCTTGCCAGCTGACTTAAGTAGTTGAA
>NW_007175869.1:0-716 GCF_000164805.1 Carlito syrichta
CAGACTTAACTAGCTAACTACCTACCTAGACAACTGGATAGCTAGCTGACTTAACTAGCTGACATAACTAGACACCGGATGGCTAGCCAGCTGACTTAACTAGTTACCTACCTACTTAGCTTGCTGGATTGCAAGCTGTCTTAACTACCTAACTACCTAGCTACCCAACTGGTCAGCGAGCTAAGTAGGTGATCACTAGTTAGCCAGCTGGCTAGCCAGCTGACTTAAAGCTAGCTATTCTGCTTGGCAGCTGGCTTTCCAACGGACTTAACTAACAGACTTAACTAGCTACCCAGCTGACTTAAATAACTGACTTAACGAGTTAGCTACCTAGCAAGTCAGCTGACTTAACTAGCTGATTTAACTTGCTAGCTACCTATCATATAGCTAGCTGACTTTACTAGCTGAGATAACTAGCTCGCTAGCTGACATATCAAGATGATTTAACTAGCTAGCTGCCTAGCTTGCCAGCTGACTTAAGTAGTTGAAATAACTAGCAAGCCAGGTGGCTACACATCAATCGTAACAAGCTTTTTAACTATATAGCCAGCTGACTAGACAACTGACTTTATGTGCTGACTTAACTACCTAGCCAACTGATTAGCCAGCAGACTAAACTAGTTGACTTAACTAGCTGGGCCAGCTGTCTAGCCAGGTGACTTTATGCCTAGCTAATTAGCTAGCCAGTATCCTATCCAGCTGACTTAACTAGCTGA
>NW_007175870.1:0-737 GCF_000164805.1 Carlito syrichta
CGATTGACAGGGTCCTGGTGAGCCAAAGACCCCAGGCTGCAGGGCGAGCCCGGGAAGCTGAGGCCCTTCTGTCTTCCACCTTTACTGTTGGTACAGCAGAAGAATTCTGTGCAGTCATGGAAGAAGAAAATGGCATGTTTGTGTGAAGTACTCACAGCTAACCTGAGAATGTCATGTTTCATTTTTCCATTACCCACTATGCTGTTTGGTCTCTTCTAACATATGTAATAGATAAACTCTGAAGCACATCAAGAATGCTTTCTTTCACTTGATTATAAGTTACTAGATATTGCTTGAGTAAAAAATGATATAAGTATATTCACTTATTTGATTTAGAGTTATGTAGTTTAGTGTTTATACATGAGGCTTCTTAGAAGCACACGTTAATAGTAAGTTCATTAAGAATTCATTATATCTCTCTATGCAGATGACATGATGGTGTACCTTGAAAACCCAAGAGAATCTGTCAAAGGTCTCCTTACATTGATAAAAGCCTTTGGCAAAGTCTCAGGATACAAAATAAAATGTACAAAAGACAATCGCATTTCTCTACACCAATAATAAACAAACAGAAAACCCAAATAAAAAACACAGTTCCATTCACAATAGCCACAAAAAAAATGAATACCTTGACATCTTCCTGACCAGAGACGTGAAAGACCTTTACATGAAAATTACAAACACTGCTCAAAGAAATCAAGCGACATGAACAAGTGGAAAAATATCCCATGCTCATG
>NW_007175871.1:0-9555 GCF_000164805.1 Carlito syrichta
GTTTTCCAGCTTCTTTAGGTGGCTGTTAGGTTGTCAATTTCTGATCCTTCCATTTTCCTCATGTGTGTTTGTAGGGATATAAATTCCCCTCTTATTACAGCTTTTAAGGCATCCCAGAGAGTTTGGTAACATGTTTCTTTATTTTCATTTGTTTCCAGGTATCTTTTGATCTCTATTTTGATATCATCATTGACCCAGGAGTTATTTAGCATCATGCTGTTTAGTGTTCATGTCTTTGTGGGTTTTGGGGAGACTTTGTTGGTGTCAATGTTTATTTTTATTCCACTGTGGTCCAAGAAGGTGCATGGTAAAATTTCAGTCCTTTTAAATTTGCTTATACTTGATTTGTGTCCAATTATGTGGTCGATCTTAGAATATGTTCCATGTGGTGATGAGTAGAATGTGTATTCTGTGGGCTTTGGATGGAGTGTTCAATAGGTATCAATTACGTCCATTTGGTCCAGAGTCTCATTGAGGTTCCGGATCTCCTTGCTGATTTTTTGTCCTGATGATCTGTCTAAGGTTGTGAGTGGTGTATTAAAGTCCCCAGTTATTATGGTGTTAGAGTCAATGTCTTTCTTTAGTTTTCCTAGAAGTTGCTTTATGAATGTTGGCGCACCTATGTTGGGTTCATATATGTTTAGGATAGATATTTCTTGTTGATGGAGTGAACCTTTCATCATTATGTAGTGGCCCTCTGTATCTTTTTTAATTTTTGATAGCTTAAATGGTATTTTGTCTGAAATTAGGATCGCGACTCCTCCTTTCTTTTGTGTTCCATTCGCCTGAAAATTTGTTTCCCATCCTCTTACTTTGAGTCTGTGTATGTCCTTTCTAGTGAGATGGGTCTCTTGAAGGCAGTATATTGTTGCCTGGTGATATTTTATCCATTTTGTCATTCTATGTCTTTTCAGTGGTGCGTTTAGTCCATTCACATTCAGACTAATTATTGAAATGTGAGAGTTCGTCCCTATCATGGAGTTCTTATTGAGTTATTGTTCTTCTACTTGGTTTTTTCTTTTTTCTTTTTCTTTTTTTTTTTGTCTTTCTTTTGCTTTTGGGGTTGGTTCGTGTATATTTTATTCTTTTCCCTGTACTCTTGTGAAGAACGTTGTTCTTTTTTCCTTTTCTTCTGTGTTTAGTACTTTCTTAAGTGTTTCATGTAGAGATGGTTTTGTGGCTGCATAAGTCTTAGGGATTGGATATCTGGGAAAGATTTAATTCTCCTCACTGATGAAGCTTAGCTTGGCTGGGTAGGTTATTCTTGGTTGAAATTGTTTATCCTTTAGGACTTTGAAGATAGGGCTCCAAGCTCTCCTAGCCTGCAGGGTTTCTGCAGATAAATCTGCTGCTATTCTGATTGGTCTTCCATGGTGGGTGATCTGGCCTTTTTCTCTTGCTGCCTTTAGGATTTTTTCTTTTGTGCCTACTTTATTTAGGCGAATTATTATGTGTCTAGGAGTTGGTCTTCTCATTTGTTGTCTTGCGGGGGTTCTCTGAATCTCTTGTGTTTGAATTTTTGTATCACTGATTAGATGAGGGAAATTTTCTTGAATGATCTCGTGGAAAGTTTGTTCCAATGTGGTCTCTGTTTCTCTTTCTGCCTCAGGGAGTCCGATTATTCTTAGGTTAGGCCTCTTGAGGTAGTCACTCATCTCTTGAAGGTTTTGTTCTGTCTTTTTTAGCTTATTTTCTGTGTTTTTAAGAGTTTGGGTTATTTCTATATTTTGGTCCTCAAGCTCTGAGATTCTTTCTTCTGCTTGGGTAATTCTGCTTTCCATGCTTATCAATTTGTTATTTATTTCATTCACAGTATTCTTTATTACTGTTATCTCAGATATCAGCTCCTTCCTAGTTTCTTCTTGTGTCTCCTCAATTCTTTTTAATCTCTCCATTATTGTTTTGATATCTACATTTGCATTTTGAGACCCTTCATTCTGGGGACTTTTCATTGTTTGTATTCCAAAGTCAGTTTTCTCAGTGTCTGCTCTCCCAGGCGTCTGGGAGAGACCCATACTCTTCTTTTGGTTTTTCTTCATTTCTGTAGATTTTTCTCCCTCTACCCCTTTTCCTTCCCCTCTTCAATTCTGTTTTGAGGGAAGGTGGGGTTGCTTTTATTTGTCTTCTGCAATGTCCTGTTCTTCCTTATGAGGGTCTTCTGGTTTTGTTCACTTTTCCCTCTGCTTTGCAGCCTGTCTATTCAGCAGTTTGCAGTCTTGGTCCGTTCAGATAATCTCACCAGTTCACCTATGCCATCGCCATCTTGCCTTGTCTCCTCATCAGTCATTTTCTTATAGTATTACATTGGATGTTCAAGGTCCATTATATGAGTGAGAACATGTGATACTCGGAACTTTGTTTCTGTGAGAGGTCACTCAGTATTATAGACTCTAGTTCCATCCAGGTTGCAGCGAAATTCATGATTTTGTTTTTTTTTTTATGGCTGCGTAGTATTTCATCGTGTATATGTACCACATTTTTAAAATCCAGTCCTCTTTTGATGGGCAGCATGGTTGTTTCCAGGTTCTTGCTATTGTGAACAACGTTGCAATAAACATACGTGTGCAGGTATCTTTTTTATAGAGTGATTTGAGTTTTTCAGGGTATATTCCCAGTAGGGGGATTGCGGAGTCATACGGAAGTTCAATTTTTAGAGTTTTTAGGAACTGCCACACTGCTTTCCACAGAGGTTGTCCTAGTTTACACTCCCACCAACAGTGTAGAAGTGTTCCCTTTTCACCACACCCTCTCCAGCAGCTGTTATTTTTTGAGTTGTTGATAATTGCCATTCTGACTGGAGTTAGGTGGTATCTCAGTGTGGTTTTGATTTGCATCTCCCTGATGATTAGTGAGGTTGAGCATTTCTTCATGTGTTTGTTGGCTGCTCGAATGTCTTCTTTTGTGAAGTGTCTGTTCATGTCTTTTGCCCATTTTATAATGGGGTTGTTTGTTTTCTCTTTTCAGTACGTTTCAGTTCCTTGTAGATCCAGGATGTTAAGCCTTTTTCAGACCTAGAGTTGGCAAATGATTTTTCCCAGTCTGTAGACTCTCTCCCTGCTCTCTTGATGGTTTCTTTGGCTTTGCAGAAGCTTGTCAGTTTTATAAGGTGCCACTTGTCTATCTTCTCTCTTATGATCTGTGGGTTTTGGGTTTTGTACAGGAATTGGATGCCAGTACCAATTTCCATAAGGGTATTTCCTTCCTTTTCTAAGGTTCTTATGGTTTGAAGTTTTACATTTAGGTCTCTGATCCATTTGGAGTTATCCTTTGTGTATGAGGATGGATAGGGGTCCTGTTTCAATCTTCTGCATGTGGTCAGCCAGTTTTCTCAACACCATTTACTGAATAGGTTCTCTTCTCCCCAGTGGTAAGTGGTGGGAGCTTTGTCGAAGATGAGTTGGTTGAGAAATTGAGGTTTTGCTTCTGGAATCTCAATTCTGTTCCATTGATCTATATGCCTGTTCCTGTACCAATACCAAGCTGTTTTGATGATTGTAGCTTTATAGTAAAGCTTGAAGTCTGGTATTGTGATACCACCTGCTTTGTTGTTTTGCTGAGGATCGTTCTGGCTATTCTTGGACATTTGTTTTCCATATGAATCCCTGTGTTGTTTTTTCTAGGTCTGAGAAGAATGTTGTTGGTAATGTAATGGGTATTGCATTGAATTTGTAGATTGACTTAGGTAAGATGGACATCTTCACAATGTTGATTCTTCAGATCCATGAGCATGGGATATTTTTCCGCTTGTTCGTGTCAGTTTTGATTTCTTTGAGCAGTGTTTTGTAATTTTCATTGTAAAGGTCTTTCATGTCTCTGGTTAGGAAGATTCCAAGCTATTTATTTTTTTTTTTGTGGCTATTGTGAATGGAATTGTGTTTTTTATTTGGGTTTCTGTTGGTTTATTATTGGTGTAGAGAAATGCGATTGTCTTTTTGTACATTTATTTTGTATACTGAGACTTTGCCAAAAGGCTTTATCAATGTAAGGAGGCTTTTGACAGATTCTCTTGGGTTTTCAAGGTCCACAATCATATCATCTGCATAGAGAGATAACTTGACTTCTTCTTTCCTATTTGAATACCTCTGATTGCCTCCTCTTCTCTAATTGCTGTAGCCAGGACTTCCAATACTATGTTGAACAGGAGGGGTGAGAGTGGGCATTCTTCTCTAGTTCCAGTTTTCAGGGGAATTGGTTCCAATTTTTGTCCATTTAGGAGTATGCTGGCTGTGAGTTTCTCGTAGATAGCTTTTACTATTTTGAGGTATGTTCCCCGTATGCCTAGATGTTCAAGGGTTTTTATCAAGAAGAGGTGCTGGATTTTATCAAAAGCTTTTTCTGCATCTAATGATATCATCATGTGGTTTTTGTTTTGACATCTCTTGATGCATTTAATTCCATTTATGGTTTTACGAATGTTGAACCAGCCTTACATCCCAGGAATGAAGCCTACTTGGTCATGGTGGATGATTTTTGAGATGTATTGCTGAATCCGGTTTGCTAGGATCTTGTTGAGAATTTTAGCATCTTTGTTCATCAAAGATGTTGGCCTGTAGTTCTCTTTCTTTGTTGGATCTTTACCTGGCTTGGATATCAATGTGATGTTGGCTTCGTAAAATGTTTTGGGGAGAGTTCCATCTTTTTCAATCGCCTGGAATACCTTCAGTAGGATTGGTATCAGCTCCTCCTTGAATGTCTTGTAGAATTCTGCTGGAAAGCCATATGGACCAGGCCTTTTTTTTGTAGAAAGTTTTCTTATTACGTAGTCGATTTCCTTGATTGTTTTTGGTCTATTTAGGGTCTCAATTTCTTCTTGTTCCAACTTAGGTAGGTTGTGTGATGTCAGAAAGCCCTCCATTTCCTTAAGGTTTTCAAGTTTGTTTCCATACAAGTGTACATAGTAGTGTCTAATGATCTTTTGTATTTCTTCAGGGTCAGATGTGACTTCATCTTTTGTGTTTCTGATTGTGCTTATTTGTTTTTTGTCTCGTTTTTTCTTGGTCAGTCTCGCTAGGGGACCATTGATCTTGTTTATCCTTTTGAAGAACCAGCTTTTTGTTTCATTGATTTTTTGTATTATCTTTTTGTCTTCTATGTCCTGGATTTGGGCTTTTATTTTGGTGATCTGGATTCTTCTGCTGAAATTAGGGTTTTTGTGGTCTTGCTTTTCCAACTTCTTTAGGTGGCTTGTTAGGTTGTGAATTTCTGTTCCTTCCACTTTCTTCAGGTGTGTTTGTAGGGATATAAATTCCCCTCTTACTACAGCTTTCACGACTTCCCAGAGATTTTGGTAAGATGTTTCTTCATTTTCATTTGTTTCCAGGTATCTTTTGATCCCTGTTTTGATTTTGTTGTAGACCCAGGAATTGTTGAGCATCATGCTATTTAGGGTCCATGTCTTTGTGCATTTTGGGGGGACTTTGTTGGTGTCAATGTTTATTTTTATTTCACTGTGTTCCGAGAAGGTGCTTGGTAGGTTTTTGGTCCTTTTAAATTTGCTTATGCTTGATTTATGACCAAGTGTGTGGTTGATCTTAGAATATGTTCCATGTGGTGATGAGTAGAATGTGCATTCTGTTGTCTTTGGATGGAGTGTTCTGTAGGTATCAATTAAGTCCATCTGGTCCAAAGTCACATAGAGGTTTCAGATCTCCTTGTTGATTTTTTGTCCTAACGATCTGTCTAGGGTTGTGAGTGGGGTATTAAAGTCCCCAGTTATGATAGTGTTAGAGTTGATATCTTTTGTTAGTGTTCCAAGAAGTTGCTTTATGAAAGTTGGCGCACCTATGTTGAGTGCATATATGTTTAGGATAGATATTTCTTGTTGATGGATTGTGCCTTTTATCATTATGTAGTGGCCTTCTGTATCTTTTTTGATTTTTAATAGCTTGAAGGATATTTTGTCTGAAATTAAGATCGCTACTCCTCCTTTCTTTTGTATTCCGTTTGCCTGAAAGTTTGTTTCCCATCCTCTTACTTTGAGTCTGTGGGTGTCCTTTCTAGTGAGATGAGTCTCTTGAAGGCAATAGATTGTTGCCTGACGATATTTTATCCATTTTGCCATTCTATGTCTTTTCAGTGGTACAGTTAGTCCATTCACATTTAGGCTAATAATTGAAATGTAAGTGTTGATCCCTGTCATAAGGTTCTTACAGGATTGTTCCTGCTTGTTTGTTGTCTTTCTTTGAGTTTTGGAGTTGGTTCATCTGTGTTTTCAATCTTTTGCCTGTACTCTTGTGAAGAATGCTGTTGTTCTTTTTTCTTTTTCTTCTGTGTTCAGTACTTTCTTAAGTTTTTCTTGTAGCAGTGGTCTGGTGGAAGCGTAGGTTCTTAGGGATTGGATATATGGAAAATATTTCAATTCTCCCTCACTAATAAAGCTTAGTTTGGCTGGGTAAGTTATTCTTGGTTGAAATTGTTTCTCTTTTAGAACTTTGAAGATAGGGCTCCAGGCTCTCCTGGCCTGAAGAGTTTCTGTGGATAAATCTGCTGCTATTCTAATTGGTTTTCCCTGGTGGGTAGTCTGGACTTTTTCTCTTGCTGCCTTTAGGATTTTTCCTTTTATAGCTACTTTGGTTAGGCGAATTATTATGTGTCTGGGAGTTGGTCTTCTCATTTGCCGTCTTGCAGGGGTTCTCTGAATCTCTTGTGTTTGAATTTTTTCATCCTTGATGAGATGAGAGAAGTTTTCTTGAATGATTTCATGAAATGTTTGTTCCAGTGTGTCTTCTGTTTCTCTCTCTGCCTCAGGAAGCCCAATTACTCTTAGGTTTGGTCTCTTGAAGTGGTCATTCATCTCTTGCAGGTTTTGGTCTGTCTTTTTGAGCTTGTTTTCTATGCTTTTGACAGTTTGGGTTAGTTCTGTGTTTTGGTCTTCGAGCTGATATTCTTTCTTCTGCCTGGCTGATTTTGCTTTCCATGCTTATTAGTCTGTTGTTCATTTGCATCACAGTATTCTTTACTGCTGTCATTTCTGACATCAGCTCCTTCCTATTTTCCTCTTGTCTCTCCTCAATTTTTTTTAATTCTCTCCATTAATGTTTTGATGTCTGGGTTTGTTGCATGTAATCAGTCATTTCGGCGCTCTTCATTGTTTGTTTTCCAAAATCTGTTTTCTCATTGTCTAATTTCCCACGGGTCTGTGTGAGACCTATATTCTTCTTTTGGTTTTTCTTCATTTGTGTGGTTTTTCCCCCTCCCTACTTTTTCCTTCCCTCAACGTCACCGTCTTCTTTAATTCTGTTATTCAGGGGTAAAGGGATTGTTTTTACTTCTGTTTGTTCAATCTCCTATTCTTGATGTATGTCCTCTGACTTTGTTCATTTCTGGAGTTGCACTGTAGGTTGGAGGTGGTCCTTTTTGCAGTTTTCAGATTTACTTAAGGGGAGAGCTGGATTCAAAATCTGTCGGCAGGTCCTGGTATTCGCTGACAGGTGTGTGGATAATGTGGAACCCACTTCCCACTGCCCTGGAATCTCTCCATACAGTGGGGCTGTAGGTTTACTCCCTGAAAGAAAATGTGGTTAGCAGATGGGAGAGAATGGAGCAGATAGTGAGTTGAAGAGGGGAGTGGAGAGATAGAGGAGTAAGGGGGGAAACAAACGAGTGTGCCAACAAATAGAGAGAGAGGCCTATACTGAAATTGATAAAAACAATAGACCACAGCTACAGATGAACCAATTATCATACAAAAAATAAAAAATAAATATAAAACATACAGTGATGCTAGCATACAAGCTAACCAACCACCTTGTTAGTGTGCTGTTCCTTTATACAAAGATATGGTTTACAGAGAGAAGAAAAGAGAAGAAAAAGAAAAGGAAAAAAGAAAAAAGGGAACAATACAGTAGGAATAGAATTAAGTCATTAAACTAATAGAATCAATGAAGCATACTCTGAGACATTTCATTTAAGTCCAATGTCCTTTTAGGTCTGATTTCTAGTTTTCTTTTCAAGCTGGTAAATTAGTTTGCAGTTAGGGTCAGTTGCCCCTGATCTGCTGTGAAGGACAGTTCAGATTACCCTCTGTTCAGCACTGTGGTATATGTCTTTATCAAGCTTGTTTCTCCCGATTCGGTGTTGTTACCTTGAATCACCAGCAGGTGGTGCTATCTCCGCTGCTCGCCCCAGAGGGGGTGGGGCCAGGAACAAGATGGCTGCCTTCCTCAGGGAAGGCAACAGGAGCCTTACAGTGGTGGGCAGGACAGTCTGGGTCACAGGAGAGGTGGCAGCGATCCCAGCAGATCTTCCCTGAAGGGGTTTGAGGTGGATCGCCTTGGGCCCAGGTGGTGTGATGTGCTACGGCCATCATGGAGGCCGCAGCAGTGTCAGCAGCGGCAGCGGTGGTGGGGGTGGGGCTGCGGTGGTGGCAGTGGCACCATTTGCACCGCAGTGACTGTCCAGTCCATTGCGATGTCCCAGCAGTGGCAACGGCTAAGTTCTGTATGAAGAGCAGGCTCTGATGTTGAGGTCCACGCCCCCCAGGGCGAGAGTCAGAGACTCACTGCAGATCTCCTTTGCAGAGGGCTTCAGAGACCGGGTTGCCCCGTCACCATCATGCCGCTTCTCCCCTTTCTTTGTTTTTAACAGATTAGGTTAGTTCCATTTTTTTGGTCTTCATGCTCTGAGATTCTTTCTTCTGCTTGATTAATTCTCCTTTCCATGCTTGTCAGTTTGTTAATTATTTTATAGTCAGTGTTTTTTATGGCCAACATCTCTATTATCATATTGTTTCTTTTTCTTCTTGTCTTTTTTGATTCTTATTCAACCTCTCCAAGCATTCCTTGATCTCTGCATTGTAGTCTGAGACCAGTCATTCTGGGCACTCTTCATTGTCTGAGTCCCAAAGTTGTATTAGCAGGTGCTATTTCTTTAGAACTCTATGAGTTCACTGTGGTCTTCCATTGATTTTCTTCATTTGTGACAGATTTTTCTTTTCTCTTTAATTCATTTGCTCTGTGAGAGACAGAATAGCTTTCACTTCTGTTTGCTCAACTTCCTATTTCCCCCTAGGTAGAGCCTCCAGTTTTGTCCAATTTTGAAGCCAGACTGGAGGTGGGGATTTGTACTGTCTTGTGCAGTTTCAGGATTTGAATAATACATGAGTGAGGGAGCTAAGATTCAGAAACTACCTGCAGATCACAGTATCCACTGACTGAGGTTTGGGCCTCCTGGGACCCAATTCCACCACCTCATAATATGGTCATGTGATGGGAGTGTATGTATATCCCCTGGAACTAAATTGACATAGGATAAAGGAAAAGCACAGAGAAAGAAAGAAGGAAGAAGAGAAAAGAAGTTGAAGAGAAAGTAGAAGAAAAGGGAAATAAAACAGATAACTAAAAAGGAAAAAAAGCCCAGAAACAAAGATCCACTCACTCTCATATATACTCACATGTGAAAAAAAGAGGAAGGAAAAGGGACAAACAAACTGAAACACACACGAATATATAGAGAGGAAAAAATACAAAAATAATAATTAAATCCCAAGTACTTTTGTAGGCCTTGACCTCCCTCTTGTGGGGCATTTCTGGACTTCAGTTTACTTTTTTTTGCTGG
>NW_007175872.1:0-1337 GCF_000164805.1 Carlito syrichta
TCGTGACCTCTCACAAAAACAAAAATCCGAATATCACATGTTCTCACTCATATAATGGACCTTGAACATCCAATGCAATACTATGAGAAAATGACGGATGGTACTGGGAAACTACGGGGGGGAGGGGGATGGGATTAACAGTAGCAAATATCTGTCGGGGGATGGGAAAACACTTCTTATCTACAGGGTGCCTGAATGAAACGTCATTGTACACCTACCCTTAACTGTACCCCACAAAACCATAATAAAAACTACTGATTAATGAAAAAAAAAAAAAATAAAAATAAAAGTGAAATAAAATAAAATAAAATAAAAAAATAGAATTTCCCACCTGGTATGTTATTTTTTTTTTTAATTTTCAACTAGCTGAAAAATCAACAAAGTCCCAATTAAGAAAAAATAGTTTGATTTCCTCTGTTCTCTGCTATAACCTAGAGTTTCCTTTTAATTTGATTAAATGCATAAAATATCCCTCGTTGTCATATTATGTTATTATAAGAGTTTTTTAAATCTGAAATGCAAACTCCTACTTTAAAATAGTCTTTGTTAAGGTTATAGTGTAATAACATTAAACAGATCAGAGATTATGATAGTTTATAAACGGATGTAATGAAATTGCAAATGAATTTCTGCAAGGTTCTTTGTTCTTATCTTTGGATCATTGTTCTCTCAAAAAATTATTTTTGAGATGGCGATTACAATATTCTAACTTTCTTTGCAGAAGTTTACACCAAACTTAAATCAAATAAAAGTGCTTCTATTTGTAAAACCTAAAAAAAAAAAAAAAAAAAAAAAAAAAAAAAAGCTAATTTGCCATATAAAAAAAAAAAGAATGAATTTTAGGAAATTTCCAGAAATGCTGAAAGTTATGAACCCAGTTTCAGAAAGCAAAGTATTCCCAAGCAGGATAAATAGAAGGAAACCAATACCTAGCCTAGTAGTGACTCTGCAGAGAAACAAAAAGTTATTAAAGCAGTCAGAGAGTTTAGACGTCACATACTAAGAAATGCATGTTTCATGGACAGCCAACTGCTCAATGGTGGTGCCAGAAAGCAGAACACGATGGAATAATAGATTCCAAGTGTTGACAGCAAATAGCTATTCTCTATCAATCAAGCATGAGAATTAAAGGAAGACATTTTCAGTTAAACAAAAATTGAGAATTTATCAGCAGACTCACACTAAAGGAACTTCAAATCTAATGTTTACTCCTTCTTTGATCTAATGATCTAATTAGATTTTTCAAATCTAATATGTTTACTCATTCTTTGATGGCAGTTTAAAGGTAGAAGTCAATAGCAAAAAAAAATTTTTTAAAGTTCACATCTTTGGAAATA
>NW_007175873.1:0-1275 GCF_000164805.1 Carlito syrichta
CCAGGTCCCCTTGCTACCGCTGGGAGTCTGAGCTGTGGAGGACAGGAGTCTTTGCTCTAAGTGAGCACTCCCTGGCAGTAAGCTCTGTCCACCCCAGGCAATATGCAGGGCCTGTGTTCTCCTGTTGCCTGGGAAGCCTTCCCTTTGATTTGCTGGTCATACTGAAAATTGACTGAGGCTCCCCTGGATGCAGAATAACTTTCAATCAAACTTAATTAAGGGAAGACCAGTCATTTTTATCTCGAGTTTTCTCTCAGGCAGTGCTTTTCTTCTAATTAGAACTTGAGAACATCCCCCTGTCAGTGATGCCTTGGGCTACAGAGCAGTGGCCATTCTTGGTGACCTGACAGGCACCTCCAGGAGAGGTGCAGACCCATCCATGGGTTCATTTGCAGGGGATGCACTAAATCACTCCCATCCTGGCCATGGAGAGGCTCCCAGCTTTTACCTTTAGAAGGATTCTACATTTCCAAATGGCCCCATTGGCCAGGACTATAGATGACAACATCTTGGCAAACAGTTGGGCATAGTGCCCCGTGGCATCACTGGCCAGTTGGCAGCTCCTGACTCCAGGAATCTGCCTGTGTGTCTGCCTGCTGGTGACCTCCCAACATGGCGGGACAGAAGGACCTGACTGTCTAAAGAGGAGCCCTAGGTTGAAATTATGTCCTTTCTCAGTGTGGCTTTAGAGGCAGGAAGAGTTTGCACTGATGGACACAACCAAGCATTTCAGAGACTGTGAGTTACCTGGGGTACCAGCTGCCGGGGCCTGTCATATCACAAGGTGTCACAGGTGGAGGTCTACAGGAGGACTCAATCACGTGGCATTTGGATATCCCATTTCTCATATTTGAGGTAAGTCTTTCCTGCAAAGCTGTCGAATGCTGACATGTGACTCTTGCTCCCTGGAACCAGGGTTCTCACATGCTCCTGTGATCCATGCCTCTCAAGCGACCAACAACCACTCTGGGACTGGGGCTCATCATGTAGATCTGGACCTTTCCCAAATGCCCATGCATGGGTTGATGTGGCTTGGAATGCCTCTCTTCACTCCTGAGATCAATGGTCTCTCCTTGTTCTCAGGGGTTTTTGTGTCCACAGCTGTTTTCATTTTATTTTGTGACTGCGGTTTCACCAACATCATGTAGTTTTCACATTTTTCCTAAATTGAGTTGTTTTATTTTCTACTTTAGCATGGCTGCACATCACAGGCATGTTCTGCATTCTCTTTAAAGGGCAGAATTTTAAGTTTGAAAGACAGCTTTCCTTGTGAGT
>NW_007175874.1:0-4497 GCF_000164805.1 Carlito syrichta
CGGAGGCCAGACTTCCCAGGAGACTATCTCCTGAGTTCAGGAAGTATGGAGTCAACTGTTACCATTAATCACTGTCAGGAAGCAAAACATCCCAATCCGTGGAACCCCTAAAAGTCCAACCTCAAACCAGCCTACAGTTCCTCTTTCTCCTCAGTGGAATGATCTGAAATCCTGAATTATTGCATCAATTTTCTCATTTATTTATTTTCTGAAGACTCAAGTCTTAAATCCAGGTGTTGATCAGACACAAGTTGAAAGGGACACATTAAGGATACAGGAATGATTTATAAGCTTCAAGGCCCTCAAAGAAGTTCTGGAAAATGCAGTTGGAAGACAGCTTGTCAAACTTGTTTAGCCAAAAGTAAATGAGTTGTACTGTACAAAATCTGCCCATAAAATTTTCTAGCTTGTATGTATCTGGTACTGATGAACATAAATGAGCATTTCAGAGACTGTGAGTGACCTGAGATGTCATATCACAGGGTGCCACAGCTAGAAGTCCACAGGAGGCATAGCTCAGGTGGCATTTGGAGGTCCCATTTCTCGTGCTGAGGTGAGTCTCAGAATTCCATCTCTGAGAACAAGGCAAGAGAACCCAGCACAGGAGAGGTGCTAGAAAATGCTCTACTGGTACTTCACTGTCTTCATCTGCTTAAGTCTCTGTTTGGTGAAAGGAGGGGCCCTGTGTACTTGGGGTAGAAAACCTGCAGAATGAATTACAAACCTTGAGCATGCCCAGCCCATCCACAAGAACTCACAGGCAGTGAGCAATGCAGTGATCAGGCCTGCAGGTGTGGAGAGTCTGTGCCTTTTCATTTTGCTGAGATGTTTCATCTTAATCTACCGAAGGTGTTAAAAAAATGTATACACATTTTCTTTCTTTAAAAAAAAAAAAAACAGGATATTGAGAGGACAGAAATCTCCCATAGCCGGAGGGGACACAAGGTTATTGCCCTGTATACACATTTTTCAGAGATGTTATCTATGTATTACTTTTCAAAGTACTTTTCAGAAGTGTCTGGACACTATGGTAACCACACTGAGCATCTCTAGTAATTGCAGAAGTCAAATGTGACTTGTATTCATCTTTTGTTATCAGTATATATTTTTCCTTTCTTAAAATGGGTATACATTTTTTGCACCCTCTGTATTTGCTGAATTTGGACTTCTTCCTGTCACCCACATTTCCAAAAGAATCCCTGTGCTCACTACATATCTAATTTGAAAGGTCCAACTGTTGTCTCTCCTATGAAAGTCTTTTTTTTAGGTGATACCAATACATTTACAGACACCCCTCAGACCTCAGAACATGCAGGTACCCATGGGGTATTTATAATAATAAAAACTTGTGACTTTCTTGAGCAGTTGCCATGGACCAGGTATTGTTCTGAGTTGTGTGAGGCATTTTCTCACTTTCTCTTCACTATGACTGAACAAGGCAGGACTCTTTACTAAGCCCATCATACAGGTGAGACAGCTGGAACATGGAGAGGGCTAGTACTTTACAGAGATGCCATGGTAAATGTGGGCTGGCACTGTGGAGCTGGACACAGAGACCACACTTTCAACCAATAGGCAACACTACCCCATTGGGTGCTAGGAGGAAGTCAAGGTGACTGTTAGGACCCCTGAGCTCCAGTCTGGAGTAAACTGTTGATGATGCCAGTGAAGCTAAGCAGAGCTGCAGCTTCATGGAGCTCCCCACTTATTTATTAAGAGGGAAGCAATCCCATCCTGTTGTAGCCAGGGAGAAAGTGATGGCCAGGGCAGACTGTGCACTCTGGTGGCTCTCTTTATCATGTCCCACTGTCTCTGAGACCCTCACATTCAGAGCACACCTATACACCCTTTTCTTTTCTGGCCATGCTTTCTCCATTGCCCATTCCTCCTCTTCCCAGAATGGTTCATATTTTCTCAGCTATGGAGGTGAATTGAGCTTAAAAGATGAGAATGATTTCCAGTTTCCCTGCACCACATGCAACGAGCTTGGAGTAGACATTCTATCCTAATAATAAGTAAAAAGCTGAACAAATGGAAAATGGGCAACTCTTCTTAGATCCTTCAGAGAGCTGAGATTGCAGGGAAAACCACTGCTCCAGAAATTGAAGAGACAGACTGGAGAATGGAGATATTACAACTTTCTGAAGCAGAAACCCAAAGATTGAAACCTCCATAGAAGCCAGCACTAAGGTAGGAAAACCTGAACTCTGATGAACTGTTGAAGGCACAACATGGAAAACTTGAGAGGGAAAATCCCTGGAGACCAGTCATGGGGTCCCACATTTTTGACAGTTTGAGATTCCAGAGCTGCACCAGTGTCTCATGGCAAAAAAAAACAGAAAAATCTCCCCATGCTTTCAGCAGGGAATTTTTTAATTGAAATATGCCAGAGCACACTGTTCTCTTTAACAAGACCTGCTGGAAGGACTCATTGTTTAAACTGAAGCTTCATGTGCTGAGGTTGTATCCTATCCCAACTGACCTGGAGAAACAAAATTCCTACCATGAGCCCCTTCTTTTTTTTTGAGCTGGAGTCTCACTCTGTTGCCCAGACTGGAGTGTAGTGGCACGTTCCTGGCCCCCGCAGCCTTGACCTGCTGGGCTCCAGTGATCCTTCCGCTTCAGCCTTCCAAGTAACTGGAACTACAGGTGGGCACTACTGTGCCCAGCTAGTTTTTGATTTATTGTAGAGATGAGGTCTCACCAAGTTGCCCAGGAGAGTCTCAAACCCACGGGCTCAGGCAATGCACTCACCTCAGCCTCCCAAAGCGTGGGGTTACAGGCTGAGTCACCGAGCCCGGCTTAGCCCCTTCTAGTCTTTGACTTGTGGAACAGAAACATACACATCCAGCCCACTTTCAACACTGTGCCACCTGAGGGGTTTGACTGAGAAATACTCATGAAGTTCATGGTCCAGAGGCACAGGCTCACTAAAATACTGAGCACTCCTGGGACTACTGAATGCTTTCGCTCCCCACCACTCCTCACCATCTTATTACCAAAGGCTTATTAACACCAACTTCTTTTACCTAGCATATCATGTACAGCTATCAAAAAAATTACAATCATACTAAAAGGCAAAAAGAAACCCTCCAAAACCTGAAGAGACAGAACAAGCATTAGAACCAGATTTAGCTATGGCAGAGGTGTTGCAATACCCAGACTGAGAATTTAAAACAATTATGTCAAAGCAAGATATAAAAAAACTTTGAGATAGTTCTGAAAGATGTAACACACATATATGAGAAATCTAAGAAGGAGAGCAAAGAGGGTAAAAAAGAAATGTTTTTAAAATAATGACTGAATGATTTTCTCAAATTAAAGTCAGGCACAAAACCACAGATCCAGGAGACTCAAAGAACACCAAACAGCATAAATGCCAAAACAAAGCAAAACCACTATACCCAGTCCTATCATAGTCACATTACAGAAACTAGAGTTGAAATAAACAAGTCTGAAAGAAGCCAGAAGGGACAGAAACACTGATATAAAAGCCAAGATAACAATTACATCTAATTTCTCTTCTGAAATCACATAAGTAAGAAGGAGTTAAGTAAAACATTTAAAGTTTTCAGAAAGAAAACAAAAGAAGCAAACAAAAAACCTGCCAACCAAAGTTTTATACCTTACAAAATTATTCTTTATTAAAAAAAAAAAAAGTATTACCTGTAGACTTGTCCTTTAAAAAATGTTAAAGAAAAATTATTTTTTTTTGAGTCAGAGTCTTACTCTGTCACCCATGCTGGAGTACAATGGCATGCTCACAGCCACTGCAGTCTTGACCTGCTTGGCTCAAGCAATAGAGAGAAAGAAAATAAAATGGGTCAGAAACTTAGATCTGTAAACAGAAAGGAAGAGCATTAGAGAAAGTATAATTGAATGTATGATAAAACATTTATTTTTCTTATTGTTAATTGATCTAAGAGATAAAAATTTGTTCAAATTAAGACTACCAACAGTTTGTATTAGCTTATGTAAAAGGAAAATGAATAATAGCAATGACACAATAAATAGGGAGAAATAATTAGGAATATTTTGCTATTAAAAGATTCTTGCACTACACATGAGGTGGTATAGTTCTACTCGAAAGTGGCCTTGGGGGGCAGCATGGTGGCTCACACCCCAGGAGTTCAAGATTAGCCTAGGCAATATAGTGTGCCTAGTCTTTACTAAAATTAAAAAATTAGCTGGATGTGGTGGTGTGAATCTGTAGTTCCAGCTACTCGGGAGGCTGAAGCAGAAGGATTGCCTGAACTCAAAATGCTGAGGTTATGGTGTCATGATTGAATCGCTGCATTTCAGCTTGGGTGACAGTGTGAGAGAAAGAAAGAGAGAGAGGGGGAGGAAGGGAGGGAGGGAGGAAGAAAGAAAGAGAGAAAAAGAAAGGAAGGAAGGAGGAAGGGAGGGAGGGATGGAAAACAGTAGAGTTGAATTAATTGTAAAGATGTATTACAAACTTTAGAGCAACCACTAAAAAAGTTTAAAAACATAAATAAT
>NW_007175875.1:0-798 GCF_000164805.1 Carlito syrichta
GGTCCATTTCTCATGCTGAGGTGAGTCTCAGAATTCCATCTCTGAGAACAAGGCAAGAGAACCCAGCACAGGAGAGGTGCTAGAAAATGCTCTACTGGTACTTCACTGTCTTCATCTGCTTAAGTCTCTGTTTGGTGAAAGGAGGGGCCCTGTGTACTTGGGGTAGAAAACCTGCAGAATGAATTACAAACCTTGAGCATGCCCAGCCCATCCACAAGAACTCACAGGCAGTGAGCAATGCAGTGATCAGGCCTGCAGGTGTGGAGAGTCTGTGCCTTTTCATTTTGCTGAGATGTTTCATCTTAATCTACCGAAGGTGTTAAAAAAATGTATACACATTTTCTTTCTTTAAAAAAAAAAAAACAGGATATTGAGAGGACAGAAATCTCCCATAGCCGGAGGGGACACAAGGTTATTGCCCTGTATACACATTTTCAGAGATGTTATCTATGTATTACTTTTCAAAGTACTTTTCAGAAGTGTCTCGACACTATGGTAACCACACTGAGCATCTCTAGTAATTGCAGAAGTCAAATGTGACTTGTATTCATCTTTTGTTATCAGTATATATTTTTCCTTTCTTAAAATGGGTATACATTTTTTTGCACCCTCTGTATTTGCTGATTTGGACTTCTTCCTGTCACCCACATTTCCAAAAGAATCCCTGTGCTCACTACATATCTAATTTGAAAGGTCCAACTGTTGTCTCTCCTATGAAAGTCTTTTTTTTAGGTGATACCAATACATTTACAGACACCCCTCAGACCTCAAACATGCAGTACCCATGGGGTATTTATA
>NW_007175876.1:0-1136 GCF_000164805.1 Carlito syrichta
TGAGAGGACAGAAATCTCCCATAGCCGGAGGGGACACAAGGTTATTGCCCTGTATACACATTTTCAGAGATGTTATCTATGTATTACTTTTCAAAGTACTTTTCAGAAGTGTCTCGACACTATGGTAACCACACTGAGCATCTCTAGTAATTGCAGAAGTCAAATGTGACTTGTATTCATCTTTTGTTATCAGTATATATTTTTCCTTTCTTAAAATGGGTATACATTTTTTGCACCCTCTGTATTTGCTGAATTTGGACTTCTTCCTGTCACCCACATTTCCAAAAGAATCCCTGTGCTCACTACATATCTAATTTGAAAGGTCCAACTGTTGTCTCTCCTATGAAAGTCTTTTTTTTAGGTGATACCAATACATTTACAGACACCCCTCAGACCTCAGAACATGCAGGTACCCATGGGGTATTTATAATAATAAAAACTTGTGACTTTCTTGAGCAGTTGCCATGGACCAGGTATTGTTCTGAGTTGTGTGAGGCATTTCCTCACTTTCTCTTCACTATGACTGAACAAGGCAGGACTCTTTACTAAGCCCATCGTACAGGTGAGACAGCTGGAACATGGAGAGGGCTAGTACTTTACAGAGATGCCATGGTAAATGTGGGCTGGCACTGTGTAGCTAGACACAGAGACCACACTTTCAACCAATAGGCAACACTACCCCATTGGGTGCTAGGAGGAAGTCAAGGTGACTGTTAGGACCCCTGAGCTCCAGTCTGGAGTAAACTGTTGATGATGCCAGTGAAGCTAAGCAGAGCTGCAGCTTCATGGAGCTCCCCACTTATTTATTAAGAGGGAAGCAATCCCATCCTGTTGTAGCCAGGGAGAAAGTGATGGCCAGGGCAGACTGTGCACTCCGGTGGCTCTCTTTATCATGTCCCACTGTCTCTGAGACCCTCACATTCAGAGCACACCTATACACCCTTTTCTTTTCTGGCCATGTTTTCTCCGTTGCCCATTCCTCCTCTTCCCAGAATGGTTCATATTTTCTCAGCTATGGAGGGGAATTGAGCTTAAAGATGAGAATGATTTCCAGTTTCCCTGCACCACATGCAACGAGCTTGGAGTAGACATTCTATCCTATAATAAGTAAAAAGCTGACAAATGGAAAATGGGCA
>NW_007175877.1:0-952 GCF_000164805.1 Carlito syrichta
AACATGCAGGTACCCATGGGGTATTTATAATAATAAAAACTTGTGACTTTCTTGAGCAGTTGCCATGGACCAGGTATTGTTCTGAGTTGTGTGAGGCATTTCCTCACTTTCTCTTCACTATGACTGAACAAGGCAGGACTCTTTACTAAGCCCATCGTACAGGTGAGACAGCTGGAACATGGAGAGGGCTAGTACTTTACAGAGATGCCATGGTAAATGTGGGCTGGCACTGTGTAGCTAGACACAGAGACCACACTTTCAACCAATAGGCAACACTACCCCATTGGGTGCTAGGAGGAAGTCAAGGTGACTGTTAGGACCCCTGAGCTCCAGTCTGGAGTAAACTGTTGATGATGCCAGTGAAGCTAAGCAGAGCTGCAGCTTCATGGAGCTCCCCACTTATTTATTAAGAGGGAAGCAATCCCATCCTGTTGTAGCCAGGGAGAAAGTGATGGCCAGGGCAGACTGTGCACTCCGGTGGCTCTCTTTATCATGTCCCACTGTCTCTGAGACCCTCACATTCAGAGCACACCTATACACCCTTTTCTTTTCTGGCCATGTTTTCTCCGTTGCCCATTCCTCCTCTTCCCAGAATGGTTCATATTTTCTCAGCTATGGAGGGGAATTGAGCTTAAAAGATGAGAATGATTTCCAGTTTCCCTGCACCACATGCAACGAGCTTGGAGTAGACATTCTATCCTAATAATAAGTAAAAAGCTGAACAAATGGAAAATGGGCAACTCTTCTTAGATCCTTCAGAGAGCTGAGATTGCAGGGAAAACCACTGCTCCAGAATTGAAGAGACAGACTGGGAGAATGGAGATATTACAACTTTCTGAAGCAGAAACCCAAGGATTGAAACCTCCATAGGAGCCAGCACTAAGTAGGAAAACCTGAACTCTGATGACTGTTGAAGGCACAACATGGAAAACTTGAGAGGGAAAATCCCTGG
>NW_007175878.1:0-903 GCF_000164805.1 Carlito syrichta
CATTCAGAGCACACCTATACACCCTTTTCTTTTCTGGCCATGTTTTCTCCGTTGCCCATTCCTCCTCTTCCCAGAATGGTTCATATTTTCTCAGCTATGGAGGGGAATTGAGCTTAAAAGATGAGAATGATTTCCAGTTTCCCTGCACCACATGCAACGAGCTTGGAGTAGACATTCTATCCTAATAATAAGTAAAAAGCTGAACAAATGGAAAATGGGCAACTCTTCTTAGATCCTTCAGAGAGCTGAGATTGCAGGGAAAACCACTGCTCCAGAAATTGAAGAGACAGACTGGAGAATGGAGATATTACAACTTTCTGAAGCAGAAACCCAAGGATTGAAACCTCCATAGGAGCCAGCACTAAGGTAGGAAAACCTGAACTCTGATGAACTGTTGAAGGCACAACATGGAAAACTTGAGAGGGAAAATCCCTGGAGACCAGTCATGGGGTCCCACATTTTTGACAGTTTGAGATTCCGGAGCTGCACCAGTGTCTCATGGCAAAAAAAAAACAGAAAAATCTCCCCATGCTTTCAGCAGGGAATTTTTTAATTGAAATATGCCAGAGCACACTGTTCTCTTTAACAAGACCTGCTGGAAGGACTCATTGTTTAACTGAAGCTTCATGTGCTGAGGTTGTATCCTATCCCAACTGACCTGGAGAAACAAAATTCCTACCATGAGCCCCTTCTTTTTTTTTGAGCTGGAGTCTCACTCTGTTGCCCAGACTGGAGTGTAGTGGCACGTTCCTGGCCCCCGCAGCCTTGACCTGCTGGGCTCCAGTGATCCTTCTGCCTCAGCCTTCCAAGTAACTGGAACTACAGGTGGGCACTACTGTGCCCAGCTAGTTTTTGATTTATTGTAGAGATGAGGTCTCACCAAGTTGCCCAGGAGAGTCTCAA
>NW_007175879.1:0-835 GCF_000164805.1 Carlito syrichta
AACAAAATTCCTACCATGAGCCTTTCTTTTTTTTGAGCTCGGAGTCTCACTCTGTTGCCCAGACTGGAGTGTAGTGGCACGTTCCTGGCCCCCGCAGCCTTGACCTGCTGGGCTCCAGTGATCCTTCTGCCTCAGCCTTCCAAGTAACTGGAACTACAGGTGGGCACTACTGTGCCCAGCTAGTTTTTGATTTATTGTAGAGATGAGGTCTCACCAAGTTGCCCAGGAGAGTCTCAAACCCACGGGCTCAGGCAATGCACTCACCTCAGCCTCCCAAAGCGTGGGGTTACAGGCTGAGTCACCGAGCCCGGCTTAGCCCCTTCTAGTCTTTGACTTGTGGAACAGAAACATACACATCCAGCCCACTTTCAACACTGTGCCACCTGAGGGGTTTGACTGAGAAATACTCATGAAGTTCATGGTCCAGAGGCACAGGCTCACTAAAATACTGAGCACTCCTGGGACTACTGAATGCTTTCGCTCCCCACCACTCCTCACCATCTTATTACCAAAGACTTATTAACACCAACTTCTTTTACCTAGCATATCATGTACAGCTATCAAAAAAATTACAATCATACTAAAAGGCAAAAAGAAACCCTCCAAAACCTGAAGAGACAGAACAAGCATTAGAACCAGATTTAGCTATGGCAGAGGTGTTGCAATACCCAGACTGAGAATTTAAAACAATTATGTCAAAGCAAGATATAAAAAAACTTTGAGATAGTTCTGAAAGATGTAACACACATATATGAGAAATCTAAGAAGGAGAGCAAAGAGGGTAAAAAAGAAATGTGTTTAAATAATGACTGAATGATTTTCTCAAATTAAAGTC
>NW_007175880.1:0-761 GCF_000164805.1 Carlito syrichta
GAAAATAAAATGGGTCAGAAACTTAGATCTGTAAACAGAAAGGAAGAGCATTAGAGAAAGTATAATTGAATGTATGATAAAACATTTATTTTTCTTATTAATTGATCTAAGAGATAAAAATTTGTTCAAATTAAGACTACCAACAGTTTGTATTAGCTTATGTAAAAGGAAAATGAATAATAGCAATGACACAATAAATAGGGAGAAAGAATTAGGAATATTTTGCTATTAAAAGATTCTTGCACTACACATGAGGTGGTATAGTTCTACTCGAAAGTGGCCTTGGGGGGGCAGCATGGTGGCTCACACCCCAGGAGTTCAAGATTAACCTAGGCAATATAGTGAGACCTAGTCTTTACTAAAATTAAAAAATTAGCTGGATGTGGTGGTGTGAATCTGTAGTTCCAGCTACTCGGGAGGCTGAAGCAGAAGGATTGCCTGAACTCAAAATGCTGAGGTTATGGTGTCATGATTGAATCGCTGCATTTCAGCTTGGGTGACAGTGTGAGAGAAAGAAAGAGAGGGGGAGGAAGGGAGGAAGGGAGGGAGAAAGAAAGGAAGAAAGAAAGAAAGAAAAAGAAAGGAAGGAAGGAGGAAGGGAGGGAGGGATGGAAAACAGTAGAGTTGAATTAATTGTAAAGATGTATTACAAACTTTAGAGCAACCACTAAAAAAGTTTAAAAACATAAATAATATGTTAAAAAATGAAAGGAAATGAAATATAAAATGGTCAGCCAAAACCAGGAAAAGCAAAGACAAAC
>NW_007175881.1:0-778 GCF_000164805.1 Carlito syrichta
CACTGAAGTTTCTGGAGTATGAGGTAACACTGAAATCGTGGCTTATATACAAAAATCCGAGCAGATTGCTTGTGTCCTGGAATATGGAACCAGAGGTTCCTCATATCTAAATGGACTTGTAGTGACAAATTCTCGTTCACAACTATCAAGAGTACCAGAGTGTTGCTGGAGTTCAGGAATGATTGATTCGTAATATCCACATAACAAATAACTGTAAAACATGAGGGGTGCTCGAAATCCTGATCTTGTTTAGCCCTTAGAAAGACGCCCTCTAGATTTTCGGTATTGAGGACTCATGTAACCCAGATTACTTATTCATCCTTAGCAAGAGGCATGCAGTTTCCTGTATCTGAGGACTGCCATTGCCTAGATTCCTACTTCATTCTCAGCAAGACACCGAGACATTTCATGGTGATGTAGAAATAAAGTTTTTTGGATATCAATAGAAAGACTCCTAGAAATTTCCTGGGGAATTGGAATGCAAGATTTTTGGATGCCTTGTGCAAGGAACCCTAACAAAGTGGGGACCATGAAGCCCAGATTCCTGTTTAAACCCTATCAAGAAGCCCTGTAGACTTCTACGAATGAGAACCCCAAGAATCCGGATTCCCTTTTCATTCTCAGCAAGATGGCTTATTTTCCCTGCCAATGTGGATTCCAAAACTCTGTATACACAAAGACAGATGCCCACAAGTTTCCTAGGGGTGGGGAATCAATGATTCCTGGTTACCTTTAAAAATACTTACTAAACATTTGGCAACTGGAAAACCCTCGGACG
>NW_007175882.1:0-815 GCF_000164805.1 Carlito syrichta
AGCTAGATAGCCAGTTAGCTAGTCAGTTAGCTTGTTATATCAGCTGCAAATCAGCTAGTTACTTAGATAACTCATCAGCTAGGAACTCAGCTAGTTGGTCAGCTAAGAAGTGGGCTCGCTCACTTTCCATCAGGTCAGTTAACTAGTCGACTCACTCGCCTGCCAACCAGTCAGCAAACTACTCAGCTCGCTCTACAGCCAGCAGGTCAACAAACTTGTTGATTCACTCGCAGGCCAACAGGTCAGCTAGCTAGTTGACTTGCTCACCAGCTGACTACTTAATTCAGCTCACCAGTCTGCTCGCTCACCAGCCGGTTAGTTAAGGCAGCTCGCCCGTCAGCTCACTCGCCGGCCGACTAGTTAAATCGGCTCACCGGTCGGCTCATTCGCCAGCTGAATAGTTATGTGTTTTGACCTGAAGGTGCACTGGCCAGCCGACTAAAGTCAGCTGACCAATCAGCTATCTCTTCGGCAGACTAGTTAAGTCAGGTGACCAGTCGCTTAACTCACCGTCCTACTAGTTATGTCAGCTGACCAGTCGGCTCACTTGCTGGAAAATTAGCTAACTCAGCTCACCTGTAGGCTCACTAGCCTGCCAACTAGATAATTCAGATAACCGGTCATCAGACTAGCCAGCCAACTAGTTAAGTCAGTTAGCCTATCGGCCTACTATTCAGCCAACTTCTCAGGTGACATGTTAGCTTACATAACAAGTTGGCCGACAAGATAGGCCAGCTAACTAGTCTGCCAACAAGTTGACCAACTAGTTAGGTCAGCACACCTGCCAGCCAAGTAGTTAACCGAGCTAACTAGTG
>NW_007175883.1:0-801 GCF_000164805.1 Carlito syrichta
ACTACTTAATTCAGCTCACCAGTCTGCTCGCTCACCAGCCGGTTAGTTAAGGCAACTCGCCCGTCAGCTCACTCGCCGGCCGACTAGTTAAATCGGCTCACCAGTCGGCTCATTCGCCAGCTGAATAGTTATGTGTTTTGACCTGAAGGTGCACTGACCAGCCGACTAAAGTCAGCTAACCAATCAGCTATCTCTTCGGCAGACTAGTTAAGTCAGGTGACCAGTCGGCTAACTCGCCATCCTACTAGTTAAGTCAGCTGACCAGTCGGCTCACTTGCTGGAAAACTAGCTAAGTCAGCTCACCTGTAGGCTCACTAGCCTGCCAACTAGATAATTCAGATAACCGGTCATCAGACTAGCTGGCCAACTAGTTAAGTCAGTTAGCCAATCGGCCTACTATTCAGCCAACTTGTCAGGTGACATGTTAGCTTACATAACAAGTTGGCCGACAAGATAGGCCAGCTAACTAGTCTGCCAACAAGTTGACCAACTAGTTAGGTCAGCACACCTGCCAGCCAACTAGTTAACCGAGCTAACTAGTGGGAAAACTCGCCAATCAACTAGTTAACCCAGCTAACTAGTCGGCCACTAGTGGGACAACATGTTAAACCAAGAAACATATCGGCTAATTAGTCAGACTATGTGTTAAACCAGGTAACAAGTTGGCCGACTCATCAACCAACCAGTTAAGTCACCTAGTTAACTAGTTAACCAACTAGTTAAGTCAGCTACTTACTCATTTACCACTAGTAAACAGTCAGTACTCATAACCACTAGTTAAGTCACCTAGCTATCTCATTA
>NW_007175884.1:0-762 GCF_000164805.1 Carlito syrichta
CTCTCTATTCATATTCATAATATTCAGAGTAGCTGTCACTTCCTTTCTTCCCTGAAGGGATCACAAGCAGTCTGTTAGCTTCATTTGTTAACTTTACTGTTAGTTACCCATTAAGTAAAGAAGCCCATGTTAATTGTTATACAAAAAAATTGTTTGAGGCTTACTCTAATGGATTCTTATTTACATGACCAAGTTCTAGATACGCTGCATCTATGAAATTGAACATTCAAATTGTATATTAAAAATTGTACAATAAAAGCTTTACTTTTTGGAGTATGCGCAAAGAATCAGCATCAATATCACTCTGATAGAAGACCTAAGCCCTATCCTTCCACTGACTGCCAGGGCTACTTTTGGACCAATCCTTTAACTGACCTGAACCTTGGTCTTATTTTCTAATAATTATTTTATTTTAGATTCAAGGGGTGCATGTGCAAGTTTTGTTACATGGGTGAATTGCATAATACTGAGGTTTGGGCTTTTGGTGAACCCGTCACACAAATAGTGAACATGGTAGCCAAAAGACAGTTTTTCAAGCTTCGCCCTCCTCCCACTTTTCCCCTCTTGGAGTCCCCAGTGTCTGTTATTTCCATCATTATGTGTATGTGTACTGATTGTTTAGCTCCCACTTATAACTGGGAACATGCGGTATTTGGTCTTCTGTTTCTGAGTTATCTCACTCAGGATAATGACCTCCAGTTCCATCTATGCTGCTGCAAAGAACATGACTTTGTTCTTTTTGTGGCGGCATGGTATTCCATG
>NW_007175885.1:0-684 GCF_000164805.1 Carlito syrichta
AAATTGAACATTCAAATTGTATATTAAAAATTGTACAATAAAAGCTTTACTTTTTGGAGTATGCGCAAAGAATCAGCATCAATATCACTCTGATAGAAGACCTAAGCCCTATCCTTCCACTGACTGCCAGGGCTACTTTTGGACCAATCCTTTAACTGACCTGAACCTTGGTCTTATTTTCTAATAATTATTTTATTTTAGATTCAAGGGGTGCATGTGCAAGTTTTGTTACATGGGTGAATTGCATAATACTGAGGTTTGGGCTTTTGGTGAACCCGTCACACAAATAGTGAACATGGTAGCCAAAAGACAGTTTTTCAAGCTTCGCCCTCCTCCCACTTTTCCCCTCTTGGAGTCCCCAGTGTCTGTTATTTCCATCATTATGTGTATGTGTACTGATTGTTTAGCTCCCACTTATAACTGGGAACATGCGGTATTTGGTCTTCTGTTTCTGAGTTATCTCACTCAGGATAATGACCTCCAGTTCCATCTATGCTGCTGCAAAGAACATGACTTTGTTCTTTTTGTGGCGGCATGGTATTCCATGGTGTATATGTACTGCATTTTCTTTATCCAGTCCACTATTGATGGACACTTAGATTGATTCCATGATGCTATTGTGAATAGTGCTGTGATAAACATACAGGTGTCATTTTGATAAAAGGATGTCTTTTCCTTTGGGTG
>NW_007175886.1:0-750 GCF_000164805.1 Carlito syrichta
TGATTGTTTTTGGCTTCATGTGAATTCTTGTGTGTGTGTGTGTGTGTGTTGGAGTCCCACTCTGTCGCCCTGAATGGGGTGCAGGGGCCACTCCCGGCCACCGCAGGCTTGACCTGATGGGCTCCAGTGATGCTTCCGCCTCAGCCTTCCATGTAGCCTGAAGGACAGGCATGCAGTGCTACACCCGGCTGATTTTTAGATTTATTGTAGAGATGAGGTCCCGCTGCACAGGCGGGTCTCGAACACACGGGCTCAGGCAATCCACTCACCTCAGCCTCCCAAAGACACGGGATTACAGGCTGAGCCACCGAGCCTGAATCATATGAACTTTTTATTGTAATTTCCAGGTCTGAGAAGAATGATGTTGACTTAATGGTTATTTCATTGAATCAGTAGATTGACTAAAAGGCTAACTTTTACATTAAAATAGGTAAGTAATGTCAGGGAAATAAGCATGTCAAATTGTCATTTATTACATCAGACGCAGAAATTTGACATCATAATGGGAGGGACCTTGACTAGTGAGCAATCCTTAGGTTTCAAGGGCTTATTTGCAGTGCTCTGTCAAATGCGGTAAACATGGTGGATTCCATTCCCAAGAAGTGAAGAAAACTATGTGTGCACACCTATGCAAAAACTTCTCCAGGTATAAGTGTCCATTCAATAATCCATGAAACGAGGTAGTCTTTTTTTTTGTTAGCAAAGCAGTATTTATTGAGAGGAGAGAGAATCACCCACACAGGGATGGGA
>NW_007175887.1:0-944 GCF_000164805.1 Carlito syrichta
GAAGTGGGTGCCATCAGGAAGTCTGTATCCTCAGGACCTAATTCCTTTCTTGCAAAGACGCCTCTCCCAAACACTGGAGTGTGAATCTAGGTGCTAAATCATTTCCCCCCTTTCTAAGCATGCTAATGTCATGTGTGATGAGGGGACTGGAGATGGAATGCCCAGGTGCGTATGGGGGCAGACACGTGGACAGATGTGCCAACACTTCCCATTGGTGCTCTCCCAGCCAAGTATCAACACTTGTGGAAATCCTTTCTGAAGTACCAGGACAGGCTGGCACCAATGAATTCAGAATCTCTTACAAGCTGGGTACGGAACTTTGGATTTGCTACTCTTTAGCCCTCGTGCATGATTGAGAGGTGGTCACAGTTCACAAACACTGAACACCCCTGGAGTCACCAGCAGTCTCTGGTGACCAGGTTTAGAGCTCTGTGGAAACCACTGCTGGCATGGTGATGGTAAGGTGTTGTGTCAAAGCCAGAGTCCTTGGGTACATGTGATCTGCACCAGGATGTGAAGGCACACTCTTAACAAGCAAGAGTCCTTCTGAGAGAGCACTTTCTTTTCAGGCCTGAGGTGTTTCGTGTTGTAGGGGTCTTACCTGCTCCTGGGAGAACCGGCCGAATTGCTGCTCCTTGAGAATTAATGGAACCATGAAAATGGAGTTTGATGCCTTTAGGATTTTTTCTTTTATAACTACTTTGTGTAGGCAAATTACTATGTGTCTAGGAGTTGGTCTTCTAATTTATTTTCTTGCAAGGGTTCTCTAAATCTCTTGTGTTTGAATGGTCACCTCACTGATGAGATAAGGGAATTTTTCTTGGATAACTCATGGAATATTTGTTCCAGGGTGGTCTCTGTCTTTCTTTTAACCTCAGGAAGTCCAATTACTCTTGGGTTTGGCCTCTTGATATAATCACTTTTGTTTTAAAGGTTAGATTTGA
>NW_007175888.1:0-746 GCF_000164805.1 Carlito syrichta
AAATATCCCATGCGCATGGATTGGAAGAATCAACATTGTGAAGATGTCCATCTTACCTAAGGCAATCTACAAATTCAATGCAATACCCATCAAATTACCAGCAACATTCTTCTCAAACCTAGAAAAGACAACATAGGAATTCATATGGAAACACAAACATCCAAGAATAGCCAGAACAATCCTCAGCAAAAAAAAACAAAGCAGGTGGTATCACATTACCAGACTTCAAACTTTACTATAAAGCTACAATCATCAAAACAGCTTGGTATTGGTATAGGAACAGGCATATAGATCAATGGAATAGAATGAGATTCCAGAAGCAAAACCTCAATTTCTCAACCAACTCATCTTTGACAAGGCCTCTGCCACCTACCACTGGGGAGAGGAGAACCTATTCAGTAAATGGTGCTGGGAAAACTGACTGACCACATGCAGAAGATTGAAACAGGACCCCTGTCTATCCCCATACACAAAGGTTAACTCCAAATGAATCAGAGACCTAAATGTAAAACCTCAAACCATAAGAACCTTAGAAAATGAAGGAAATACCCTCATGGAAATCGGAACTGGCATCCAATTCCTGAACAAAACCCGAAACCCACACGTCATAAGAGAGAAGATAGACAAGTGGGACCTTATTAGACTGACAAGCTTCTGCAAAGCCAAAGAAACCATCAAGAGAGCAGTGAGACAGCCTACAGACTGGGAAAAAGTATTTGCCAACACCGGGTCTGACAAAGGCTTAA
>NW_007175889.1:0-744 GCF_000164805.1 Carlito syrichta
GTCCATCTTACCTAAGGCAATCTACAAATTCAATGCAATACCCATCAAATTACCAGCAACATTCTTCTCAAACCTAGAAAAGACAACATAGGAATTCATATGGAAACACAAACATCCAAGAATAGCCAGAACAATCCTCAGCAAAAAAAAACAAAGCAGGTGGTATCACATTACCAGACTTCAAACTTTACTATAAAGCTACAATCATCAAAACAGCTTGGTATTGGTATAGGAACAGGCATATAGATCAATGGAATAGAATGAGATTCCAGAAGCAAAACCTCAATTTCTCAACCAACTCATCTTTGACAAGGCCTCTGCCACCTACCACTGGGGAGAGGAGAACCTATTCAGTAAATGGTGCTGGGAAAACTGACTGACCACATGCAGAAGATTGAAACAGGACCCCTGTCTATCCCCATACACAAAGGTTAACTCCAAATGAATCAGAGACCTAAATGTAAAACCTCAAACCATAAGAACCTTAGAAAATGAAGGAAATACCCTCATGGAAATCGGAACTGGCATCCAATTCCTGAACAAAACCCGAAACCCACACGTCATAAGAGAGAAGATAGACAAGTGGGACCTTATTAAACTGACAAGCTTCTGCAAAGCCAAAGAAACCATCAAGAGAGCAGTGAGACAGCCTACAGACTGGGAAAAGTATTTGCCAACACCGGTTCTGACAAAGGCTTACATCCTGTATCTACAAGAACTAAAACGTGCTGAAAGAAAAAACAA
>NW_007175890.1:0-441 GCF_000164805.1 Carlito syrichta
TAGCTGATTAGTTAGCTGACTTACTAGCTGACTTAACTAGCTAGCTGGCTAACTAGCTGACTTAACTAGCCAGCTGACTTACCTAGCTAGCTACATGGTTGGCTATAGGACTAGCCAGCTGGTTTAATTAGCTAGCTATCTGGCTGGATAGTTGGCTATGCAGCCGCCTAGCTAGCTAGTGGACTGGCCACCTGGTCTCCCAGCCAGCTTAAATAGCCAGCCGTATGGCTGGACAGTGGGATAGAAAGCCGATTAACTAGCCTGGCACCCTGAGATTCAGCTGGCTAGTCAGAAGGCACAATTAGCTGGCCACCTACCTGACCAGCCTGCTAACCAGCTGCCTTAAAATGCCAGCTACCTAGCTAGCCAGCTGGCTCACCAGCTGACTTAACAAGCTGACTTAATTCGATAGCCATCCAACTAGCTCAGCTGGCTTAACCA
>NW_007175891.1:0-325 GCF_000164805.1 Carlito syrichta
TAAGTCAGCCAGCTAGCTTGATAGTAGTAAAGTCAACTCGCTATCTTGGTAGCTAGCTAGATTAGTCTGCTAGATAAATCAGCTGGCTAGCTAGTTAAGTCAGCTAGTTTAGTCAGCTGACTAGCCAGCTGCCTAGCTGTGCACCCAACTAGTTTAGTCAGCTGACTAGCCAGCTGGCTTGCTAGTTATGTCACTTAGTTAAGTCAGGTTGCTAGTCAGCTGGATAGCTAGGTAGCTAGGTAGTTAAGTCAGCTGGCAAGCCAGTGGGATATATAGGCAACTAGCTAATTAAGACAGCTGGCTAGCCAGCTGGCTATCTACTGAT
>NW_007175892.1:0-744 GCF_000164805.1 Carlito syrichta
GTAAGTCAACTGACTAGCAAGCTGGCTAGATATAGAGTCAGCTGGTTAAGTCTCTAGCTAGGCAACTGACTAGCAGTTTAAGCCAGCTAGTCAAGCAAGCTGACAAATAGCTAGCTACCTAGTTAAGACAGCTCACTATGTCAGTTGGCTATTCAACTGCTTAGGTAGTCAAAAAGCTGGTTTATTCAGATGGCTATCCATCTGGCTAGCTAGTTATTTCAGCTAGTTAAAACAGCTGGTTAGCTAGGGAGCTAGCTATATAAGTCAGCTAGTTATGTCAACTAGCTAGCTAGTTAAGTCAGCTAGTTAAGTCAGCTGGCTAGCTAGATAGCTAGCTATGTAGCTAGCTGGTTGAGCCAGCTAGTTATGCCAGCTGGCTAGCTAGATAGCTAGCTGGTTAATTCAGCTAGTTAGATCAGCTTGCTAACTAGTTAAGTCAGTGAGTTAACTCAACTGCCTAGCCCACTGCCTAACTGTGTAGCTAGATAATTAAGTCAACTGGCTAGCAGTTAGCTAGCTAGTTAAGTAACCTTGTTAAGTCAGCTCACTAGCAAGCTGGATAACTAGGTAGCTAGGTAGTTAACTCAGCTGGCAAGACAACAGGCTATGTAGGTAACTAGGTACTTAAGTCAGCTGGCTATCCAGCTGTCTAACTAGGCAGCTAGGCAATTATTTCAGACTGCTAGACAGCTGGCTATCTGGTTAAGTCAACTAGTTAAGTCAGATGTGTAGTCAGCTGGCTGT
>NW_007175893.1:0-4533 GCF_000164805.1 Carlito syrichta
AATTGCTATGCATGTAGTTAAGTATATGTCAATCATATGTCTAAAAATATTTTAATGATTTAATATTCATTGTTTTATGATAAACCAGAACATATGGGTTTGATGACAACTTGCAAAATTTCTTTAGTAACCAATTGCAATATATTGCTCTGTTACTCTGATTTGCTAGCACATTAAATCAGCTCATTTTGTGTTCAATGCACAGTTCTAAAAATTTCTTCCGGTGGTTACCTATGAAAACCCTAATTTTAAATTAAACTATTTTTTAAGTGAATGTGAATTAAGTCAAATAGGACTCCTTAGCAATAACATATCTCAGTGGAAGGAGTTTCTCTGGTTTTCTGAAGACTTAATGTAAATATAAAGAGCAAATGAATTTGTGCTCTAAGTAATACAGTTGTTTTCTTGGGTCTATGAGGTGTTTAACATTTTTCTTTAATGTTTTAGCAATTACTGGAGAATACAGTTGGTAGAAATCTTTAGGAAAGATGGTATTTTATTGACTCAAAAGGAAGAGACAAGGTTCCCTGAGTAATAATTTTTATATGTTTTAGAGTCATACACTCCTGAAAATCTGATAAAAAAAAAATAGACTCACCCCCTACAAAAACATTTTCAAACATTTTGCATTCAATTTCAAGAGGCTAGTGGGCTTCTGGGGATCCCATAAATTTTCCTAGGGTTCTGTGAAATCCCATATTAATAAGTTCTGCTTAACAGGAATTTCTCTTAATTATCCTCGAGTGGCCTATCTCTGACTTTTAGTGTAACAGATGTACACAGAAAGGTAACAAGAAATAAACTTAAAAAAAACCAAGCCCCACTGAAACACTTGGTTATTAGCTCATATAACCCATAAGTAAGAGTTTTAACATCCAATCTCAATTTGACAGAGCACAAATACTGAGAACATTTAGACAAGATAAAAATATTCTGTGTAATAGAATAAAAATGCTTAAGGTTCCACAGCAATTAGGAAAGATAACTAGATGCATCATAGCATTGTGTTTGGTTTCTAATGATATTCTAAAGTTATTTTATTTTGTATATTTGTTATGTCTTAATACAAGTGTCTTTTATTATGATGTTTGGAAAGTTATTTTTCTAAGTTTACATAAGATGAGTTCATAGCAGAGACTGTTCACTTTGTATCACAAGAGAAAAACCCACTGCCCTGTCAGATTATGTGAGCTGGTAATCACTGCCCCCTTCTGGCAGCACACTTAAATTGCAGGGACAATGTAAGAAATTTCTTAGCAGCTGAAAGAGGTTTTTGGAAGTTAACAACTGATTAATAGTCAGGCATCCTTAGTTGTGGAAATAAGATTAAAAATCCAAATAACTGCCTGAAAGTGCAGTAATAATTTCAGTTTCATTTGTCCACACTGAATCTGGATACTTGTTAATATTTCAAGGGGCTCCCTTCTACCACCAAAATGTAAATATTTCAGTGGCCTATATACCGTTGGTCCTGATTGTCCTGGCCTTGTACCCTCTGAATAACCTGTTTCTTCTTTATCTCCTTGGAGACTGTGAATACCTGAAAGGCCTGGTCTTCTTGCATGACATGGAAATCCTAAACTTCCCCTTTTTCCTTTAGAACCTGAAATTAGGAAAAGGATCAGGTAAAATAATGGAGATCATAAAATAGTCTATTCTGAATTTTGCATAAACCACCCTTTTCCCAAGAAATTAGTTTTTCAGGACCACAAATGCATTAGGTAGTTAGTTATAATAGATAATTTTTATGTAGCATCGATTTTTATTTTGTTCTTATTTGTATTTTGGTCACACACAGTACAATTACCTAAAAGCAAATCAAGCTGTTTTTTTTTTCTTTTTTGAGTTGGAATCTCACTCTGTCACCCAGACTGAAGTGCAGTGGCTACTCCTGGCCACTGCAGCCTCTACCTGCTGTGCTCCGGCGATCCTTCCGCCTCAGCCTTCCAAGTAGCTGAAACTACAAATGCACACTGCCACGCCCAGTTAATTTTTGATTTATTGTGGAGATGAGGTCTCACCAAGTTGCCCAGGTTGGTCTCGAACCCGTGGGCTCAGACAATCCACTCACCTCGGCCTCTCAAATCTCTGGGATTACAGGCTGAGCCACTGAGCCTGGCTGAAATCTAGTTATTTTACATAAACATCCTACATACACAACACAGAAAATCTAGAATTATGACCTGTCATGAGCTTGTGTGCTCATAACAGGACCTTATGCATACCTGGCATTCCCATATTCCCGTGCTTCCTGGCACACCATGCGTTCCTGGTTCTCCAGGATTCCTGATGCTGCCTAGATCTCCTCTGGGACCTTGAGAACAGATAAATAGTCATATGCCCTGTACAGTTCCTGGAGATAGTATGTGCTTAATAAATATTTGTTGCTTGCATGAACAAATCCAGAGCAGCCAGACAAGCTGGTTTAGGTATTTGTCTAACTGCCCTTTTGCCTTCAGATAAAGAGAGAACTGGGAACTCAGAACATATACAATTAGAGAAAGTGAGATTTTTGTCAGCAGGCCTGAATTTGCAACATTAAAATCATTCCAGGACCAACTCCAGAGGGAAAAGCGGGTACCTGTGACCATATAGGTAATATATTTCCAATTGCATACTGAAATTTTATTGTCATGTAATATATTTTGTTACTGAGGTGATTATGAGGAATGGTGGGATACTTTAATTATTTAAAAATTATTTTGCAAACTCAATAACTTGTTTTGAAAAAGAAAGAGGCAAACCTAGAAACTTATGAAGCATTATCTAATTTTTATCTTCAACATGTGATATTGTGATCAATCATAATTTATAATACATACCAGCAATCACAGAATAAAATTTTGAGGACAAAAGTGGATCTATGCATAAGTTATTTTTTTGTTAATACATGTCAACCATAAATACCTTCATTTTAGTTTAATTTAGTAGCAAATTTCTGCTGGAACGCTATCGACACAGAATTCATTTTCAACCCAGGATGTCTAGAAACAAGTTTTATTATATTTAGAATTAGGAAAACTTAAAACATAATATTTCCACTTGAGAACAAGCTGTACCTGGTGGTCCTGGAGGTCCAGGTGGTCCTTTGAGACCTTTTAAACCTGGCAGCCCTGGAATGCCTCTGTTTTCCTTCTCACCTGGATTTCCTGTGAATCCTAAAGTTAAAAGCCAGGTATTAAAAATACAGGTTAGATTTTTGTCAGTCTCATCCACATCCTGGTTTGCATTGATGATATATTATTGTAGTATAGCATAGCATGTTTTTTAAGAGCATGGGCAGGTGTGGGCTTCTGTCTTTTTAAGAGGAGGATTAGGCTGGGTGCGGTGGCTCAGCCTGTAATCCCAGCACTTTGGGAGCCCAAGACAAGAGGATTGCCTGAGCCAGGGAGTTCAAGGCCAGCCTGGGCAACCTGGTGAGACCTCGTCTGTACTATAAATCACAAAAACTAGCTGGGCGTGGTGGCGTGCATCTGTAGTTTCAGCTACTTGGAAGGCTGGGGTGGAAGGATTGCCTAAGCCCAACAAGTTGAGGCTGTGTTGGCCATGAGCATGCCACTGCACTCCACCCTGGTTGACAAAGAGTGAGACTTCAACTCAAAAAAAAAAAAAAAGAGAGAGAGGAAGATTAGATGAGGTAATATGTGTAAAGCATTAGCATAATGCTTGGCATGAGTTAGTCCTCAATGAACACTAACAATTATTATAATATTTAGCCTTTCAAACAATATTTTAAGAACGAATGGCCTAAATGTATCATTTTTTAATAGTAAAATCCAAGCACGGTCTACTACACTATTCTCATCTAGACTATTTATTCTCAATTCATTTAATAAAATTATCACTTATTTAGTAATTAGGTAAGTCAAAGGCCTCTTCCAAAGTCACACTGTCAATCAGATATAACACTGGGATTTGAGTTCAGTTCTGCATGACTGGAAAACTCATAAAAACTTCAGGTTGCCAATCTACATTCCCCAAAACATGATTTTTTTTCTCATATTATTCTCCTGCACATAAATATTCACTGAATCTCTACTATGTCTAGAGCAAATTACAAAGTCCTTCAGCTGCATGAAGCATTCTACAATCTGTCTACAGCCTGGCTTTGTGCCTTTTCTCAGCAGATACACTTCCCTTGGCTGTTTTCCTGCTTGTACACTTATTCATTCCCATATGGGCTGATTATCTAATTTTTTTTTTTTCCATTAATCAGTATTTTTTTATTATGGTTTTGTGGGGTACAGTTAAGGGTTAGGTGTACAATGACGTTTCATTCAGGCACCCTGTAGATAAGAAGTGTTTTCCCATCCCCCGACAGATATTTGCTAATGTTAATCCCATCCCCCTCCCCCCCATAGTTTCCCAGTACCATCCATCATTTTCTCATAGTATTTCATTGGATGTTCAAGGTCCATTATATGAGTGAGAACATGTGATATTCGGATTTTTGTTTTTGTGAGAGGTCACTCAGTATTATAGACTCTAGTTCCATCCAGGTTGCAGCGAAATTCATGATTTTGTTCTTTTTTA
>NW_007175894.1:0-4971 GCF_000164805.1 Carlito syrichta
AATTGCTATGCATGTAGTTAAGTATATGTCAATCATATGTCTAAAAATATTTTAATGATTTAATATTCATTGTTTTATGATAAACCAGAACATATGGGTTTGATGACAACTTGCAAAATTTCTTTAGTAACCAATTGCAATATATTGCTCTGTTACTCTGATTTGCTAGCACATTAAATCAGCTCATTTTGTGTTCAATGCACAGTTCTAAAAATTTCTTCCGGTGGTTACCTATGAAAACCCTAATTTTAAATTAAACTATTTTTTAAGTGAATGTGAATTAAGTCAAATAGGACTCCTTAGCAATAACATATCTCAGTGGAAGGAGTTTCTCTGGTTTTCTGAAGACTTAATGTAAATATAAAGAGCAAATGAATTTGTGCTCTAAGTAATACAGTTGTTTTCTTGGGTCTATGAGGTGTTTAACATTTTTCTTTAATGTTTTAGCAATTACTGGAGAATACAGTTGGTAGAAATCTTTAGGAAAGATGGTATTTTATTGACTCAAAAGGAAGAGACAAGGTTCCCTGAGTAATAATTTTTATATGTTTTAGAGTCATACACTCCTGAAAATCTGATAAAAAAAAATAGACTCACCCCCTACAAAAACATTTTCAAACATTTTGCATTCAATTTCAAGAGGCTAGTGGGCTTCTGGGGATCCCATAAATTTTCCTAGGGTTCTGTGAAATCCCATATTAATAAGTTCTGCTTAACAGGAATTTCTCTTAATTATCCTCGAGTGGCCTATCTCTGACTTTTAGTGTAACAGATGTACACAGAAAGGTAACAAGAAATAAACTTAAAAAAAACCAAGCCCCACTGAAACACTTGGTTATTAGCTCATATAACCCATAAGTAAGAGTTTTAACATCCAATCTCAATTTGACAGAGCACAAATACTGAGAACATTTAGACAAGATAAAAATATTCTGTGTAATAGAATAAAAATGCTTAAGGTTCCACAGCAATTAGGAAAGATAACTAGATGCATCATAGCATTGTGTTTGGTTTCTAATGATATTCTAAAGTTATTTTATTTTGTATATTTGTTATGTCTTAATACAAGTGTCTTTTATTATGATGTTTGGAAAGTTTTTTTCTAAGTTTACATAAGATGAGTTCATAGCAGAGACTGTTCACTTTGTATCACAAGAGAAAAACCCACTGCCCTGTCAGATTATGTGAGCTGGTAATCACTGCCCCCTTCTGGCAGCACACTTAAATTGCAGGGACAATGTAAGAAATTTCTTAGCAGCTGAAAGAGGTTTTTGGAAGTTAACAACTGGTTAATAGTCAGGCATCCTTAGTTGTGGAAATAAGATTAAAAATCCAAATAACTGCCTGAAGTGCAGTAATAATTTCAGTTTCATTTGTCCACACTGAATCTGGATACTTGTTAATATTTCAAGGGGCTCCCTTCTACCACCAAAATGTAAATATTTCAGTGGCCTATATACCGTTGGTCCTGATTGTCCTGGCCTTGTACCCTCTGAATAACCTGTTTCTTCTTTATCTCCTTGGAGACTGTGAATACCTGAAAGGCCTGGTCTTCTTGCATGACATGGAAATCCTAAACTTCCCCTTTTTCCTTTAGAACCTGAAATTAGGAAAAGGATCAGGTAAAATAATGGAGATCATAAAATAGTCTATTCTGAATTTTGCATAAACCACCCTTTTCCCAAGAAATTAGTTTTTCAGGACCACAAATGCATTAGGTAGTTAGTTATAATAGATAATTTTTATGTAGCATCGATTTTTATTTTGTTCTTATTTGTATTTTGGTCACACACAGTACAATTACCTAAAAGCAAATCAAGCTGTTTTTTTTTTCTTTTTTGAGTTGGAATCTCACTCTGTCACCCAGACTGAAGTGCAGTGGCTGCTCCTGGCCACTGCAGCCTCTACCTGCTGTGCTCCGGCGATCCTTCCGCCTCAGCCTTCCAAGTAGCTGAAACTACAAATGCACACTGCCACGCCCAGCTAATTTTTGATTTATTGTGGAGATGAGGTCTCACCAAGTTGCCCAGGTTGGTCTCGAACCCGTGGGCTCAGACAATCCACTCACCTCGGCCTCTCAAATCTCTGGGATTACAGGCTGAGCCACTGAGCCTGGCTGAAATCTAGTTATTTTACATAAACGTCCTACATACACAACACAGAAAATCTAGAATTATGACCTGTCATGAGCTTGTGTGCTCATAACAGGACCTTATACATACCTGGCATTCCCATATTCCCGTGCTTCCTGGCACACCATGCGTTCCTGGTTCTCCAGGATTCCTGATGCTGCCTAGATCTCCTCTGGGACCTTGAGAACAGATAAATAGTCATATGCCCTGTACAGTTCCTGGAGATAGTATGTGCTTAATAAATATTTGTTGCTTGCATGAACAAATCCAGAGCAGCCAGACAAGCTGGTTTAGGTATTTGTCTAACTGCCCTTTTGCCTTCAGATAAAGAGAGAACTGGGAACTCAGAACATATACAATTAGAGAAAGTGAGATTTTTGTCAGCAGGCCTGAATTTGCAACATTAAAATCATTCCAGGACCAACTCCAGAGGGAAAAGCGGGTACCTGTGACCATATAGGTAATATATTTCCAATTGCATACTGAAATTTTATTGTCATGTAATATATTTTGTTACTGAGGTGATTATGAGGAATGGTGGGATACTTTAATTATTTAAAAATTATTTTGCAAACTCAATAACTTGTTTTGAAAAAGAAAGAGGCAAACCTAGAAACTTATGAAGCATTATCTAATTTTTATCTTCAACATGTGATATTGTGATCAATCATAATTTATAATACATACCAGCAATCACAGAATAAAATTTTGAGGACAAAAGTGGATCTATGCATAAGTTATTTTTTTGTTAATACATGTCAACCATAAATACCTTCATTTTAGTTTAATTTAGTAGCAAATTTCTGCTGGAACGCTATCGACACAGAATTCATTTTCAACCCAGGATGTCTAGAAACAAGTTTTATTATATTTAGAATTAGGAAAACTTAAAACATAATATTTCCACTTGAGAACAAGCTGTACCTGGTGGTCCTGGAGGTCCAGGTGGTCCTTTGAGACCTTTTAAACCTGGCAGCCCTGGAATGCCTCTGTTTTCCTTCTCACCTGGATTTCCTGTGAATCCTAAAGTTAAAAGCCAGGTATTAAAAATACAGGTTAGATTTTTGTCAGTCTCATCCACATCCTGGTTTGCATTGATGATATATTATTGTAGTATAGCATAGCATGTTTTTTAAGAGCATGGGCAGGTGTGGGCTTCTGTCTTTTTAAGAGGAGGATTAGGCTGGGTGCGGTGGCTCAGCCTGTAATCCCAGCACTTTGGGAGCCCAAGACAAGAGGATTGCCTGAGCCAGGGAGTTCAAGGCCAGCCTGGGCAACCTGGTGAGACCTCGTCTGTACTATAAATCACAAAAACTAGCTGGGCGTGGTGGCGTGCATCTGTAGTTTCAGCTACTTGGAAGGCTGGGGTGGAAGGATTGCCTAAGCCCAACAAGTTGAGGCTGTGTTGGCCATGAGCATGCCACTGCACTCCACCCTGGTTGACAAAGAGTGAGACTTCAACTCAAAAAAAAAAAAAAAAGAGAGAGGAAGATTAGATGAGGTAATATGTGTAAAGCATTAGCATAATGCTTGGCATGAGTTAGTCCTCAATGAACACTAACAATTATTATAATATTTAGCCTTTCAAACAATATTTTAAGAACGAATGGCCTAAATGTATCATTTTTTAATAGTAAAATCCAAGCACGGTCTACTACACTATTCTCATCTAGACTATTTATTCTCAATTCATTTAATAAAATTATCACTTATTTAGTAATTAGGTAAGTCAAAGGCCTCTTCCAAAGTCACACTGTCAATCAGATATAACACTGGGATTCGAGTTCAGTTCTGCATGACTGGAAAACTCATAAAAACTTCAGGTTGCCAATCTACATTCCCCAAAACATGATTTTTTTTCTCATATTATTCTCCTGCACATAAATATTCACTGAATCTCTACTATGTCTAGAGCAAATTACAAAGTCCTTCAGCTGCATGAAGCATTCTACAATCTGTCTACAGCCTGGCTTTGTGCCTTTTCTCAGCAGATACACTTCCCTTGGCTGTTTTCCTGCTTGTACACTTATTCATTCCCATATGGGCTGATTATCTAATTTTTTTTTTCCATTAATCAGTATTTTTTTATTATGGTTTTGTGGGGTACAGTTAAGGGTTAGGTGTACAATGACGTTTCATTCAGGCACCCTGTAGATAAGAAGTGTTTTCCCATCCCCCGACAGATATTTGCTAATGTTAATCCCATCCCCCTCCCCCCCATAGTTTCCCAGTACCATCCATCATTTTCTCATAGTATTTCATTGGATGTTCAAGGTCCATTATATGAGTGAGAACATGTGATATTCGGATTTTTGTTTTTGTGAGAGGTCACTCAGTATTATAGACTCTAGTTCCATCCAGGTTGCAGCGAAATTCATGATTTTGTTCTTTTTTATGGCTGCGTAGTATTCCATCGTGTATATGTACCACATTTTTTTAATCCAGTCCTCTTTTGATGGGCAGCATGGTTGTTTCCAGGTTCTTGCTATTGTGAACAATGCTGCGATAAACATACGTGTGCAGGTATCTTTTTTATAGAGTGATTTGTGTTCTTCAGGGTATATTCCCAGTAGGGGGATTGCAGGGTCATATGGAGGTCAATTTTTAGAGCTTTTAGGAATCGCCACACTGCTTTCCACAGAGGTTGCACTAGTTTACACTCCCACCAACAGTGTAGAAGTGTTCCCTTTTCACCACACCCTCTCCAGCAGCTGTTATTTTTTGAGTTGTTGATAATTGCCATTCTGACTGGAGTTAGGTGGTATCTCAGTGTGGTTTTGATTTGCATCTCCCTGATGATTAGTGAGGTTGAGCATTTCTTCATGTGTTTGTTGGCTGG
>NW_007175895.1:0-735 GCF_000164805.1 Carlito syrichta
ACCATAATAATAACAGACTATCTCGTGGGCAACCCCCTCAGTTCCCCTACTACTGTGGGTGTTTTTCTGTCTTCTCAATCAATCCTGCTTTAAAAAAAAAAAAAACTACCTTGTTCAGGGAATTCGTGAATGGCCACTTATCCCTGGAGAAGTTTTTGGATAGGTGTGAACACCTAGTTTCCTTCAGTTCTTGGGAATGAAACCACCATGTCTTCCGCATTTGGCAGAGTTCTGTACACATGTCCTTGAAACCTAAAGATTGCTCAGTAGTCAAGGTCCCTCTCATTATGGTGTCAAAGTTCTGAGGCTGATGTCACAAAGGGCAGAAGTACCTACCTGTTTCCCTGACATGCTTAATCTTTTAATTTATATATTAGCCTTTTAAGCAATCTACAGATACATTGAAATAACCTTTAAGTTAACATCACTTTCTCAGACATGGAAATTACAATAAATAATTCATATGAAACCCTAAATAATCGTGAATAGTCAAAAGAATGCTTATCAATAGAAACAAAGCAGGAGCTATCGCTGTTCCTGACTTCAAACTTTACTATATGTTTACAGTAATCAAAACAGCCTGGTATTTGTACAAAAATAGGGACAAAGGCCAATGGATAAGAGAATGAAATCCTCAAATTCACAACCAACTCATCTTTCAAAAAAGCTACAAGACCCACTAGGGAATACAGAACATATTCAGTAAATGGTGCTGGGAAAAGTCTGACCACATGC
>NW_007175896.1:0-747 GCF_000164805.1 Carlito syrichta
CATAATAATAACAGACTATCTCGTGGGCAACCCCCTCAGTTCCCCTACTACTGTGGGTGTTTTTCTATCTTCTCAATCAATCCTGCTTTAAAAAAAAAAAATAAACTACCTTGTTCAGGGAATTCGTGAATGGCCACTTATCCCTGGAGAAGTTTTTGGATAGGTGTGAACACCTAGTTTCCTTCAGTTCTTGGGAATGAAACCACCATGTCTTCCGCATTTGGCAGAGTTCTGTACACATGTCCTTGAAACCTAAAGATTGCTCAGTAGTCAAGGTCCCTCTCATTATGGTGTCAAAGTTCTGAGGCTGATGTCACAAAGGTCAGAAGTACCTACCTGTTTCCCTGACATGCTTAATCTTTTAATTTATATATTAGCCTTTTAAGCAATCTACAGATACATTGAAATAACCTTTAAGTTAACATCACTTTCTCACACATGGAAATTACAATAAATAATTCATATGAAACCCTAAATAATCGTGAATAGTCAAAAGAATGCTTATCAATAGAAACAAAGCAGGAGCTATCGCTGTTCCTGACTTCAAACTTTACTATAATGTTTACAGTAATCAAAACAGCCTGGTATTTGTACAAAAATAGGGACAAAGGCCAATGTATAAGAGAATGATATCCTCATATTCACAACCAACTCATCTTTCAAAAAAGCTACAAGACCCACTAGGGAATACAGAACATATTCAGTATATGCTGCTGGGAAAAGTCTGACCACATGCACAAGATTGAA
>NW_007175897.1:0-968 GCF_000164805.1 Carlito syrichta
TCTGGCTGGCCAGTGTGCTAGTCAGCTGACTTATCTAGGTGACATAACTATCTAGCCAGTGGACTAGATAGTTGACCTAGATAGCCAGGTGTCTAGCCGGCTGACTTAACTAGGTAACTTAACTAGCTAGCTAGTTGACTAGCAGGCTGACCTAACTGCCTAGCTACCTTTCTAGCCAGCTGAATATACAGCTGACTTAAATAGATAACTACCTAGGTAGCCCTCTGGCTTTCCAGCTGATTTAACTACCTAGCTACCTAGCTAACCTGCTGGTTAGTGAGCTGACTTAACTAGGTTGCTTAACTAGCTAGCTAACTGGCTAGCCAGCGGATTAAACTAGCTAGCTACCCAGCTAGGCACCTGGCTAGACAGCTGACTTAAAGTGCTGGTCTAAGTAGCTAGCAAACTGACTTAACTAGCTGACTTAACCAGCTATCTATGTCGGTAGCCAGCTGGCTTAACTTTCTGGCTTAAACATCTAGCTACCTAGCTAACTATCTAGCTTGCCAGCTGACTTCACTAGCTGACTTAATTAGGTAGCTAGCTGATATAACTAGCTGACATATATAGCTAGCTTCCTACCTAGCCAGCTAACTTAATTAGCTGAAATAAGTAGCGAGCCAGATGGCTATCCATCTGACTTAACTATCTTTTTAGCTAGCTAACCAGCTGGATAGCAAACTGCCTGAATGTGTTAACTTAACTAGCTTCCCAGTTGGTTGTCAGCTGAATTAACTAACTGACAATCAGTTACTCTGTTGGCTAGCTAGCTGACTTACTAGCTGGCTACTTATCTAGCCAGCTGTCTAGCCATCTGATTTAACTAGCTGACTTAAGCTAGCAAGCTGGCTAGCCAGTTCACTTAACTAGCTAGCTACCTGCCTAGCCAGCAGTCTAGCCAGCTCACTATAGCTGAATTGAACAGCTAGCCTACTAGCTTGTAAGCTGACTTTCTAGCTAGCTACCTA
>NW_007175898.1:0-741 GCF_000164805.1 Carlito syrichta
GACTGTCCTTCACTGCTACCCTTGAAATCGTGGTCCCTGGTGATCCTCTCACCTCAGCCTCTGGGGTGGCTGGGACTACAAGCACCTCAAACCCTGACACCCTGTTTGGAGGGGTGCAGAGATGGTGTCTTCTTCCGTGGCCCAGCCTAGCCTGGGGCTCCTGGGATCCAGTGATACTCCTGCTTCAGCCTCCCAGATTCCTGGAATTCCAGGCATGGGCTGCCAAGTCAGACCTTCTGGTTTGTTATCAGTGAAGAATCGATGCTGGGCTCGAGGGATCAGTGTCATCATCCCAGTGCTTTAGGAGGCTGAGGTCTGTGGCTGGCCTGCACCCGTAGGCTGAGACCCGTCCAGGAACCTTGGTGAACCTCATCTCTACACTTCATCCAAATGAGCCGGACGTGGTGGCATGTGCCTGTCATCTTGTCTCCTCAGAAGACTGGGGAAAGGTTTGTCAGAGCCCGTCAGACCTATGCTGTGGTGGTAGGGATCGAGCCACCACCCTTCAGACTGGGCAACTGAAAGAAAAAAAGAACAAAGGAAAAAAATGAACTTTCATTTGTGTAAGCAGTTGGGACCATTGTGAACAGACAGAGATCATTTAAAAACAGGCCCCAGTCTTGGGCCTAGAGTTCCTGAAAGACAGTGGATTGGGAGACAATCAGGTTGTGGCTCTGGGAGGCCAAGGTGGGTGACTCCTGGAACACGGGATTTTGATACCAGCCTGGCCCATGTAGTGAG
>NW_007175899.1:0-766 GCF_000164805.1 Carlito syrichta
TGTCATCATCCCAGTGCTTTAGGAGGCTGAGGTCTGTGGCTGGCCTGCACCCGTAGGCTGAGACCCGTCCAGGAACCTTGGTGAACCTCATCTCTACACTTCATCCAAATGAGCCGGATGTGGTGGCATGTGCCTGTCATCTTGTCTCCTCAGAAGACTGGGGAAAGGTTTGTCAGAGCCCGTCAGACCTATGCTGTGGTGGTAAGGATCGAGCCACCACCCTTCAGACTGGGCAACTGAAAGAAAAAAAGAACAAAGGAAAAAAATGAACTTTCATTTGTGTAAGCAGTTGGGACCATTGTGAACAGACAGAGATCATTTAAAAACAGGCCCCAGTCTTGGGCCTAGAGTTCCTGAAAGACAGTGGATTGGGAGACAATCAGGTTGTGGCTCTGGGAGGCCAAGGTGGGTGACTCCTGGAACACGGGATTTTGATACCAGCCTGGCCCATGTAGTGAGAACTCGCTGTTCCCCTGAACACAAACATTGGAATCACATGTGGCAATGACTACAGACCTGGCTACAAGGAAAGCTGTGACTTTCATCCTGGGGCATTCCTTAATGTTGCTTCCACTGACAGAATGTGCAAGTCCAGGCTGGGCACCATGGCTCACAACCATCAGCCCCGTGCCTTGCGAGGCTGAGGTGGCAGCCTGCCTGAGCCCAGAGGTCAGAGTGCAGCATGAGTGAATGGCCAATCCTTGCCTCAGGGAGAGTTCCCCAAAATAGAGCCAGGTGTGATCTACCTCAGAGTCCTGGCTGCTCA
>NW_007175900.1:0-824 GCF_000164805.1 Carlito syrichta
GATACACAGCATTAGGCAAGTAATTAAATGCCATGGTAAAAGATTTACTATACATCGGTTGAAACATTGCTGCATTTAGTGTGTCAGTTCATATGACTCAACCTAATATTTCCAGAGCAAGCAAAAACAGGTAGTAAAGAGATTACTGATAACTAATCTTAGACAAACTAAATCAACATAGAAAGAATCATCACTTAATTATAATATGTCAGAAAGACTCAGAACTTAAATTCTATCCTATGTTCTAGGGAATATTTAATATGCAATTTTCTCACATATTATAAAGTAATGGCAGTGTATTATATTAAAATATCATTTGAACAAAATGACTTGTGTAAGCAAAACCAAATTTAATAGCAAATATTCACTGTATCAATCAACATTGCTTATTGGATGATATAAAGGACAATCTTTGTGTTCCAAGTATATGTTTTTCAATTTAAATTTAATAAAACTAGAATTTACCATGTATACCATATATTTTACTATTTGTTCCATTTTACATTAACAAAAAATCTGCTGAAAAAAATGTATATCATATGATGGTTAAATAAACTTATCTCATATATCAAATACTTGTATTTATCTCTGCTTCTTAGATGTATGTTAAAATACCAATTACAATCATGGGTAAATGTACTATTAAGCCAAAAAATGATCACAAATAATGAGGAAAAGATAAACAATAAACCTATCTTTGCAAATAAAACCTGAAGACTTGCCATATTATTCTTGTTGTACATAACCAGAATAACCAGAATAAGCTTTTTCCGAAAAAGGACAAATAAAAGCATAATATGTACAGGATTGGGCATAATGGGACT
>NW_007175901.1:0-421 GCF_000164805.1 Carlito syrichta
ATATTTGAGTTACCATGTGGAGTCATTTCCTCAACCAATTACAGCTTTGTTCTTACATACCTCTTTTGCACTATGATGGACAAATATATTACATTTCTATATGTTCAGCCTCCCAAATGCATTATATACATATTGCCTTATACACTGATTTTTAAAGCAGTTAAGAAATATAAAAAATTATGCTTCTCTACTGTCCTTTATAATTACACAATTATCCTTACAATTGCTATTTCTTTTTTGTGTGGATTTGAATTACCATCTGGAGTTGTGTGCTTTCATTCTGAAGAATTTTCTTTAGCATTTCATTTTGTTTATTTGAGTCAGGGTCTCATTCTGTCATCCAGATTGGAGTGCTCAATGCAGCCTCAAACTCCTCAAGTGATCCTCCAGGTTCAGCCTCTTTAGTAGCTAGGACTACAGG
>NW_007175902.1:0-733 GCF_000164805.1 Carlito syrichta
AAAAACCCTTGAACATCTAGGCATACGGGGAACATACCTCAAAATAGTAAAAGCCATCTATGAGAAACCCACAGCCAGCATACTCCTAAATGGACAAAAATTGGAACCAATTCCCCTGAAAACTGGAACTAGACAAGGATGCCCACTCTCTCCCCTCCTGTTCAACATAGTATTGGAAGTCCTGGCTAGAGCAATCAGAGAAGAGGAGGCAATCAGAGGTATTCAAATAGGAAAAGAGGCAGTCAAGTTATCTCTCTATGCAGAGGATATGATGGTGTACCTCGAAAACCCAAGAGAATCTGTCAAAGGCCTCCTTACATTGATAAAGGCCTTTGGCAAAGTCTCAGGATACAAAATAAATGTACAAAAGACAATCGCATTTCTCTACACCAATAATAAACAAACAGAAACCCAAATAAAAAACACAATTCCATTCACAATAGCCACAAAAAAAATGAAATACCTTGGCATCTTCCTAACCAGAGACGTGAAAGACCTTTATAATGAAAATTACAAAACACTGCTCAAAGAAATCAAAGCTGACACGAACAAGTGGAAAAATATCCCATGCTCATGGATCGGAAGAATCAACATTGTGAAGATGTCCATCTTACCTAAGCAATCTACAAATTCAATGCATACCCATTAAATTACCAACAACATTCTTCTCAGACCTAGAAAAAACAACACAGGATTTCATATGGAAACACAAACGTCCAAGATAGTCAGAACA
>NW_007175903.1:0-738 GCF_000164805.1 Carlito syrichta
CGGACTTTCTGACATCACACAACCTACCTAGGTTAAAACAAGAAGAAATTGAGACCCTAAATAGACCAATAACAATCAAGGAAATCGACTACGTAGTAAGAAAACTTCCTACAAAAAAAAGCCCTGGTCCAGATGGCTTTCCAGCAGAATTCTACAAGACATTCAAGGAGGAGCTGATACCAATCCTACTGAAGGTATTCCAGGCGTTTGAAAAAGATGGAACTCTCCGTAAATCATTTTACGAAGCCAACATCACATTGATACCCAAGCCAGGTAAAGATCCAAGAAAGAAAGAGAACTACAGGCCAATATCTTTGATGAACAATAGATGCTAAAATTCTCAACAAGATCCTAGCAAAGCGGATTCAGCAATACATCTCAGAAATCATCCACCATGACCAAGTAGGCTTCATTCCTGGCATGCAAGGCTAGTTCAACATTCGTAAAGCCATAAATGTAATTAAATACATCAACAGATGTCAAAACAAAAACCACATGATCATATCACTAGATGCAGAAAAAGCTTTTGATAAAATCCAGCACCCTTTCTTGATAAAAACCCTTGAACATCTAGGCCTATGGGGAACATACCTCAAAATAGTAAAAGCCATCTACGAGAAACCCACAGCCAGCATACTCCTAAATGGACAAAAATTGGGAACCAATTCCCCTGAAAACTGGAATTAGACAAGGATGCCCACTCTCTCCCCTCCTGTTCAACATAGTATTGGAAGTCCT
>NW_007175904.1:0-930 GCF_000164805.1 Carlito syrichta
GAAAACTGGAACTAGACAAGGGATGCCCACTCTCTCCCCTCCTGTTCAACATAGTATTGGAAGTCCTGGCTAAAGCAATCAGAGAAGAGGAGGCAATCAGAGGTATTCAAATAGGAAAAGAGGAAGTCAAGTTATCTCTCTATGCAGATGACATGATGGTGTACCTTGAAAACCCAAGAGAATCTGTCAAAGGTCTCCTTACATTGATAAAAGCCTTTGGCAAAGTCTCAGGATACAAAATAAATGTACAAAAGACAATCGCATTTCTCTACACCAATAATAAACAAACAGAAACCCAAATAAAAAACACAGTTCCATTCACAATAGCCACAAAAAAAATGAAATACCTTGGCATCTTCCTAACCAGAGACGTGAAAGACCTTTACAATGAAAATTACAAAACACTGCTCAAAGAAATCAAAGCCGACATGAACAAGTGGAAAAATATCCCATGCTCATGGATCGGAAGAATCAACATTGTGAAGATGTCCATCTTACCTAAGGCAATCTACAAATTCAATGCAATACCCATTAAATTACCAACAACATTCTTCTCAGACCTAGAAAAAACAACACAGGAATTCATATGGAAACACAAACGTCCAAGAATAGCCAGAACAATCCTCAGCAAAAAAAACAAAGCAGGTGGTATCACAATACCAGATTTCAAACTTTACTATAAAGCTACAATCATCAAAACAGCTTGGTATTGGTACAGGAACAGGCATATAGATCAATGGAACAGAATTGAGATTCCAGAAGCAAAACCTCAATTTCTCAACCAACTCATCTTCGACAAAGCCCCCACCACCTACCAATGGGGAGAGGAGAACCTATTCAGTAAATGGTGCTGGGAAAATTGGCTGACCCCATGCAGAAGATTGAAACAGGACCCCTATCTATCCCCATGCACAAAGGGTTAACTCCAAA
>NW_007175905.1:0-731 GCF_000164805.1 Carlito syrichta
CAGAAGCAAAACCTCAATTTCTCAACCAACTCATCTTCGACAAAGCCCCCACCACCTACCAATGGGGAGAGGAGAACCTATTCAGTAAATGGTGCTGGGAAAATTGGCTGACCCCATGCAGAAGATTGAAACAGGACCCCTATCTATCCCCATGCACAAAGGTTAACTCCAAATGGATCAGAGACCTAAATGTAAAACCTCAAACCATAAGAACCTTAGAAAAGGAAGGAAATACTCTCATGGAAATCGGAACTGGCATCCAATTCCTGTACAAAACCCGAAACCCACAGGACTTAAGAGAGAAGATAGACAAATGGGACCTTATTAAACTGACAAGCTTCTGCAAAGCCAAAGAAACCATCAAGAGAGCAGGGAGACAGCCTACAGACTGGGAAAAAGTATTTGCCAACTCTAGGTCTGACAAAGGCTTAACATCCTGGATCTACAAGGAACTGAAGCGTACTGAAAAGAAGAAAACAAACAACCCCATTATAAAATGGGCAAAAGACATGAACAGACACTTCACAAAAGAAGACATTCGAGCAGCCAACAAACACATGAAGAAATGCTCAACCTCACTAATCATCAGGGAGATGCAAATCAAAACCACACTGAGATACCACCTAACTCCAGTCAGAATGGCAATTATCAACAACTCAAAAAATAACAGCTGCTGGAGAGGGTGTGGTGAAAAGGGAACACTTCTACACTGTTGGTGGGAGTGTAAACTA
>NW_007175906.1:0-1069 GCF_000164805.1 Carlito syrichta
AGAATATACTGTTTTCATATCCTGCAAATATCCTATTTCCAAAAAAGAAAAAAATGACAAGAAAATGGTAGGAATGGTGTGAAAATTTACAAACTGACCCACTAATTGAGTTTCTTAAGGTAATTTTGCATTGGTTTCCAGTATCACCAGGTAACTGGTCGGTTAGTGATGTTAGCTCAGTGCCAGATGTGAACTCAAGTATATCATTTTACACATCATTGGGTGTCGGTGACCTGCACTGACCAGGGAAGGGTTAGGACCGCACCGGTGAATCAGAACGGAGAGAAGAAAACTACTCGGAGGCAGCTCTTCTGGGAACAGTCTGGCCAAGACTGAAGCCGATTTTATTCAAACCTTTTCCAACTTATATACCATTTTCTATACCCTCCAGCAATGTGATAATCACTCACTGGGGGCGTACAAGTTTCGTGCTTTACAAACTATGCATCACAAGACCACCACGAGATCTGCAATTTCCAAGCAAACAATTCAAATTCCATGATGCCTGCCGTGCTTACATCAAGGTCACAGGTGCACAATTTCAATACAAATCGTTCAAAGTGTTTTCCATAATGTTCAACGAATCATTCATATTATACTCTTTGCTCTATACCCTGATTAATACAAAAAACTTTCCTGAGTTAACTCTAGGTTCAATCCAAGTTCACTAATTCCCAATATTTTTAACAATTAATATTATCAACTTAACACTATACTATTAACCTATTACAATTTAACATAACGCCTTATAACTCAGTTAAAACTTATTCTTAAACTACAAAACTTTACTATAATTCATGTTTCATATGTCTAAACTTTAATTTTCATATGATCTAGTTATTGGACTTTAATACTATGCTATATCCTATTAAGCTAATACCTTATCGTTAATTCTTTTATAAATCATATAGTAACTATTACACTTGAATAATGTAGCAAAAGGAATCAAAACAGCAAGCATAGATTTACGCAGCTATGAGTGTATATGTATATATTTTATCCCAACAAGTCTACTCTAAAAATCAAATAGTAGCTGTCACACTCTTGAACAAGGAAATGCAGGGCTTCC
>NW_007175907.1:0-691 GCF_000164805.1 Carlito syrichta
ATTGGCCCTCTACTTTGATGTGTGACACAATGACAAGCCCTCTTCTGTATGGATGTCCCAGTGACTAGCACTCTGTGATGTGCACCTTTGTGACTAGCCCTCACTGTGATGAGTGTCACAGTGATTGATCCTGCTCTGTGATGGGTACCCCAGTGAGTGCCGCCTTCTGTGATGGGTGTCCCAGTGACATGCCCTTCTCAGTGATGGGTGACCCAGTAACTGGCCCTCTGTGATGGTTGTTTCAGTGACTGACCCTCCTTCATATTGGGTGCCCCAGAGAAAAACTCTGCCTTGTGATGGGTGTCACAGTGACTAGCCCTCCTCTGTGATGACTGTCCTTCCTCTATGATGGGTGTCGCCGTGATTGACCCACACCTTTGATGATTGCATGGTTACAGATCCTCTTTTGTTATGGGTGCCCCTGTGACTGCTCCACCCTTTTGATGGGTGCCCCAGTGACTGACCCTCCTATCTGATGAGTGCCCCAGAGACTGGCCCACTTCTGTGATGTATTCCAAGTGACTAGCGGTCTTTTATAATGAGTGTCCAAGTAACTGGCCCTCATTTGTGATGGGTGTCTTAGTGACTAGCTCTGTTTTGTGATGGGTGCCGCTGGTACTGAGATTCTTCTGTGATTTTTGTGCCAATTAGGGTGTGCCATCACCCTCTGTGATGGGTGCCCCACTGACTA
>NW_007175908.1:0-664 GCF_000164805.1 Carlito syrichta
CCTCACTGTGATGAGTGTCACAGTGATTGATCTGCTCTGTGATGGGTACCCCAGTGAGTGCCCCCTTCTGTGATGGGTGTCCCAGTGACATGCCCTTCTCAGTGATGGATGACCCAGTAACTGGACCTCTGTGATGGTTGTTTCAGTGACTGACCCTCCTCCATAATGGGTGACCCAGAGAAAAACTCTGCCTTGTGATGGGTGTCACAGTGACTAGCCCTCCTCTGTGATGACTGTCCTTCCTCTATGATGGGTGTCCCCGTGATTGACCCACACCTTTGATGATTGCATGGTGACAGATCCTCTTTTGTTATGGGTGCCCCTGTGACTGCTCCACCCTTTTGATGGGTGCCCCAGTGACTGACCCTCCTATCTGATGAGTTCCCCAGAGACTGGTCCACTTCTGTGATGTATTCCAAGTGACTAGCGGTCTTTTATAATGAGTGTCCAAGTAAGTGGCCCTCATTTGTGATGGGTGTCTTAGTGACTAGCTCTGTTTCATGATGGATGCCGCTGGTACTGAGATTCTTTTGTGATTTTTGTGCCAATTAGGGTGTGCCATCACCCTCTGTGATGGGTGCCCCACTGACTAATCCTCCTCCACGATGGTTGCTTTAGTAACTATGCCACCTTCATCGTGGTTGTCAAATTAAGTAGCCCCCCT
>NW_007175909.1:0-722 GCF_000164805.1 Carlito syrichta
ATCTAGAAAGAAGCTAAACTTAGAAAGACAGAAACAATTCCGCCATGCACCTTCCATCAAGTGTACTGAGATTCACTTATAATTTTTACTGCCATGTATGCACACTGGTCACCAATCACACGCCAATATCATAGGTATAACTGATATCCTATGTCAGAGGCGATCTTCCAGATGGGCCTTTACAGGCCTCAGCCATGTAGCTATAGATGTTGGCTCCCAACAACTACCCAGACATGTTGTTACTGGGAGGAGAAGGGGAGGCGAGAAGAAAATGGAGGGATTAAAGACAGGTGTGCAGCCTGATTTGAAAAAGTAGTCAAGTTTGTAGCTCTTCAGGAAGCTTGACAGTCTAAACATGGGGACGTCTATAGAAGCTATATTTACATGAAAAGACACTCCCTGAGAAGGTTAGCCCCATGAGAGCAAGAACTTTATCTTGTTCAGGTCGTCATTTCCCACCAAAATAAAGCACTTTGTTCAAGTCAGATATAAGAAATAGAGTACATTGCTCGTAGATTCTGAGAAGTTTTCAGGTGCTCTATCGTGGCAAAGAAAGCCAAGGGGAAAAAGCCATTGTTTAATCGATGCCTGCTCCGTATCTAGTACTTTAATGTTCTAGTTCCCAGACTTTGTGACACATTAGAACCACCCGGGAAGCTTTTAAATTCTTGATACTCTCTGACAATCAATTACCAGTGTCTGGGAGTGGGAGTCAGTCATGA
>NW_007175910.1:0-1446 GCF_000164805.1 Carlito syrichta
CTGGTTGAAAGATCTTAAAAAGACAGATTTTTTTTTAAAACAGCCATTTCAGTAACTGTACTTGGGGTATTAATGATCCACCCAGGTGTTGTTTAAACATGCATGGTCAAAACATTATGCAAACAATACCCTGTTCAACAGAATGCAGAGGGCTTTCACACACACTGCTCTTAAGAAACAAAGCCATAGTTAATTCATATCCAAGGACACAACTATGTGAGCAGTAAATAAAGTCTTGCCATGCAGGTCAACAGATCAAGAAGGATATTGCTATGCTGGAAGTCCTCAAGGACACCAACTAGCACCTCTTTGTTCTGCCTAGCATTGGATGGCTAGTTAATGCTTATGAAATGAATGAATGAATGAATGAATGAATGATAAGACAGGCTGTTGAAGAGAACTGAATTATCTACAGAGATCTTTTAAAATTATTCTCATTGCTTTCACTTAATATTTTTTATATCTATTTCATTATGATAATTAAAGATGAAGGTAAGGAAGTATCTAAGATGAAACTTTTGAATAATGATCTGGTTCCTGGAAAAAGATTGAAGGCCAGATATAGAGAATTACTAGGCCAGCACTGTACATCTTTTGGTAAAGAGTTTGCCAATAAATAAAATTTTCAAATATTTTCCCATATTTTATACTTTTTTAAAAAATAAAAACAAACTCATTATTCTAAGGCTGTGTTCAGACAACAGATGTCCAAATTTACTCTAACTTTAAAATTATGAGTGATCCATCCTCAAACAGCTTGTAGATTTCCTGCTAGGGTACCCCATTTCCACACTTTTGTGACCCTAAATAACTCCCCATTGAGAACTGATTTTGAGTGGTTGGGAAGAGGAAAAACTTCCTCTTTCCGACCCCTAATGCCTCTACCTACTTGTAGCTTCTTAGAATTCCTTTTAACAAAGGACCACATTTTTTATTCCATAAAAATACTTGAAATACAAATATTTGTGTAACTGAAAAAAAAAACTCAATACAAATCTGCTGACTTAAGTCACAATAAGGGGGAAATAGCTTATCAAATCTTTTCCAGGGATAGGTTCTGATGGTTCCATGGAGGAAAAAGGCACTGGGGAGAGTAGAACAAATGTTGTCTAATTTACATTTTTGCTTGAGGCTGCCCTGTTTCTGAATTTAGTGCAAGTATCCACCTGATCAGCACCCAGGGATTTGTTCTTAGCACTTAGAACTCTATCTGCTCTTTCCTTCCACTACCAGAACCTCACCTCCTCCTCCTCCTCCTCCTGCATGCTTTTTGGCCCCCAACCATCACTCTACCAAATACAGTTCTGGCTTAGTCCTTGCCTGTCTCAAAGAGGCCATTCTGATGGAATATAACACTAATCAAGAAAATTTTTAGATAACTGTGATCAAGCTGATTAGGAAAGGACTCCAGTTTTACTTAAAGACAGGGTTACTGGTCAGTTTCCC
>NW_007175911.1:0-535 GCF_000164805.1 Carlito syrichta
TAATAATAAAACTAGGTCTCTCACCCTTTCATTTCTGAGTTCCTGAAGTTACACAAGGAGTATCACTAACATCTGGAATATTACTCCTCACATGACAAAAATTAGCTCCTATCTCAATCTTATATCAAATTAACATAACCCTAAACCCAACACTAATAATTTTAATTGCCCTAACCTCTATTGCATTAGGCGGCTGAGGGGGACTAAACCAAACACAACTTCGAAAAATCCTAGCTTACTCTTCCATTGCCCACATAGGATGAATAATCGCAATTCTAAAATATAATTCTACTATAATAATCCTTAATCTCCTCATCTACATCATCCTAACAATTACACTGTTTTCCATATTAATCCTATTTTCAAGCACTACCATCCTAACAATGTCCAACTCATGAAATAAAATTCCATTAGCATCATCCATAATACCCCTAATTCTGCTATCCCTAGGAGGATTACCTCCACTCACAGGCTTCCTCCCTAAATGAGCAATCATTCAAGAGCTCATAAAAAACAATAACACCTTTATCCCAAT
>NW_007175912.1:0-766 GCF_000164805.1 Carlito syrichta
TTAAACAAGCTGTAAACAGATGTGCTGCCATCCAGGGTCTTTCATTCCATTCTAGAACACAGGCAGAGTAGATTTAGCATTAGTGTTAATGACCCAAAGATTTTTGAAATGGTAAATGAGCATTGGCTTCAACTTAAAATTACCAGCTGTCTTCTGAAGATCTGAAGCCAGGCATTGATTTTTTCTCTCTAGGTACAAAAGTCCTACATGACATCTTTTTCTTATATAAGGCTGTGTTATCTACTTTAAAAATCTGTGATGCAGTATAGCCATCTTTATCAGAGTTCTTATCTAGATCTTCTGGATAACTTGCTGCAGTTTTTGCATCAAGATATACTGTCTCAACTTGCCCGTTTATGTTATAGAGATGGCTTCTTTCCTTAAATCTCATTAACCTAAATTTGCTAGCTTCCAAGTTTTTTTCTGCTGTTTCTTTACCTCTCTCCATCTTCAAAGAATAGAAGAGAGTTAGGACCTTTTTCTAGATTTGGCTTGGGCTTACAGAAATGATGTGGCTGTTTTATTCTACAAGGACTACTAAATCTTTCTCCATGTCAGCAATAGTCTATTTGGCTTCTTATCACGTATGTGTTCATGAGATCACACTTTTAATTTCCTTCAATAACTTTTCTGTTGCATAATCAACTTGGTTAACTGGCACAAGACTTTTATTTTACTTCTATCTTGACTTTTGACATGCCTTCCTTACTAAACTTTATTATTTCTAACTTTTGTTGTATTCCAGGGAATAGGGAGGCCTGAGAAG
>NW_007175913.1:0-767 GCF_000164805.1 Carlito syrichta
CAGGCAGAGTAGATTTAGCATTAGTGTTAAGACCCAAAGATTTTTGAAATGGTAAATGAGCATTGGCTTCAACTTAAAATTACCAGCTGTCTTCTGAAGATCTGAAGCCAGGCATTGATTTTTTATCTCTAGGTACAAAAGTCCTACATGACATCTTTTTCTTATATAAGGCTGTTTTATCTACTTTAAAAATTTGTGATGCAGTATAGCCATCTTTATCAGAGTTCTTATCTAGATCTTCTGGATAACTTGCTGCAGTTTTTGCATCAAGATATACTGTCTCACCTTGCCCGTTTATGTTATAGAGATGGCTTCTTTCCTTAAATCTCATTAACCTAAATTTGCTAGCTTCCAAGTTTTTTTCTGCTGTTTCTTTACCTCTCTCCATCTTCAAAGAATAGAAGAGAGTTAGGACCTTTTTCTAGATTTGACTTGGGCTTACAGAAATGATGTGGCTGTTTTATTCTACAAGGACTACTAAATCTTTCTCCATGTCAGCAATAGTCTATTTGGCTTCTTATCGTGTATGTGTTCACGAGATCACACTTTTAATTTCCTTCAATAACTTTTCTGTTGCATAATCAACTTGGTTAACTGGCACAAGACTTTTATTTTACTTCTATCTTGACTTTTGACATGCTTTCCTTACTTCCTTACTAAACTTTATTATTTCTAACTTTTGTTGTGTTCCAGGGAATAGGGAGGCCTGAGAAGTGACAGAAATATTGGTAGCTGCTGGTTGATAAAACAGTAAAAAGCACATAGAA
>NW_007175914.1:0-763 GCF_000164805.1 Carlito syrichta
TGACATCTTTTTCTTATATAAGGCTGTTTTATCTACTTTAAAAATCTGTGATGCAGTATAGCCATCTTTATCAGAGTTTTATCTAGATCTTCTGGATAACTTGCTGCAGTTTTTGCATCAAGATATACTGTCTCACCTTGCCCATTTATGTTATAGAGATGGCTTCTTTCCTTAAATCTCATTAACCTAAATTTGCTAGCTTCCAAGTTTTTTTCTGCTGTTTCTTTACCTCTCTCCATCTTCAAAGAATAGAAGAGAGTTAGGACCTTTTTCTAGATTTGGCTTGGGCTTACAGAAATGATGTGGCTGTTTTATTCTACAAGGACTACTAAATCTTTCTCCATGTCAGCAATAGTCTATTTGGCTTCTTATCGTGTATGTGTTCACGAGATCACACTTTTAATTTCCTTCAATAACTTTTCTGTTGCATAATCAACTTGGTTAACTGGCACAAGACTTTTATTTTACTTCTATCTTGACTTTTGACATGCCTTCCTTACTAAACTTTATTATTTCTAACTTTTGTTGTGTTCCAGGGAATAGGGAGGCCTGAGAAGTGACAGAAATATTGGGTAGCTGCTGGTTGATAAAACAGTAAAAAGCACATAGAACATTGATTAAGTTTGCCATCTTATTTGTGTCAAATAAGTTTGTGGTGCTCCAAAAGAATTACAATAGTAACATCAAAAATCATTGATCATAGATCATTAAAATAGATATCATTGAAATTGAAAGTTTGAAATATTATGAACATTAGCTAAAA
>NW_007175915.1:0-605 GCF_000164805.1 Carlito syrichta
CCACTCACCTCAGCCTCCCAAGGCACAGGATTACAGGCTGAGCCACTGAGCCTGGCTGAGCTTCCTTTTTTAGAAGAAGCTCAGAGATAACTGATTTTCCCAGGGTCACAGGGTCAGTATCTGGGAGTGTGTGACTCCCAATAATCAATGCTGTGCTCCTACTACCTTGGGGGTTCCAGCAGGACCCCCATGCGCAGAAGATGCTCCTTCAAGGTTTGTTGAGTTCATGGAAAGCTCCTTCTTATATCTGAAATAATCAAAGATGTTTTCAATAACCCCAAATACTTCCCAGTCATTCGATAAACTCATTTCTAATTTGGCATTTTTAAAGAGGCTAAGGATCTTCCTGCAGGTGATGCCATTACATCTGAGCTGGGATTTGTGAGAAGGCCAAAGTGGAAAGTTCTAAACCAGTGTTAACTCTGAATGTACATTGAAATCATCTGGGCAGCTTATAAAAACTGAAATGGCTGGGTTGCCCTCCCAAGGAGTCAGATTTGACTGGACTCAGCCTAGGTGGGTTTTTTTTGTTTTGTTTTGTTTTGTTTTCATTAATCAGTATTTTTTATTATGGTTTTGTGGGATACAGTTAAGGGTTAGGTGTA
>NW_007175916.1:0-732 GCF_000164805.1 Carlito syrichta
CAGGGTCAGTATCTGGGAGTGTGTGACTCCCAATAATCAATGCTGTGCTCCTACTACCTTGGGGGTTCCAGCAGGACCCCCATGCGCAGAAGATGCTCCTTCAAGGTTTGTTGAGTTCATGGAAAGCTCCTTCTTATATCTGAAATAATCAAAGATGTTTTCAATAACCCCAAATACTTCCCAGTCATTCGATAAACTCATTTCTAATTTGGCATTTTTAAAGAGGCTAAGGATCTTCCTGCAGGTGATGCCATTACATCTGAGCTGGGATTTGTGAGAAGGCCAAAGTGGAAAGTTCTAAACCAGTGTTAACTCTGAATGTACATTGAAATCATCTGGGCAGCTTATAAAAACTGAAATGGCTGGGTTGCCCTCCCAAGGAGTCAGATTTGACTGGACTCAGCCTAGGTGGGTTTTTTTTGTTTTGTTTTGTTTTGTTTTCATTAATCAGTATTTTTTATTATGGTTTTGTGGGATACAGTTAAGGGTTAGGTGTACAATTACGTTTCATTCAGGCACCCTGTTGATAAGAGGTGTTTTCCCATCCCCCGACAGATATTTGCTACTGTTATTCCCATCCCCCTCTGCCCCATAGTTTTCCAGTATTGTCAGTCATTTTCTTATAGTATTGCGTTGGATGTTCAAGGTCCATTATATGAGTGAGAATATGTGATATTCGGATCTTTGTTTCTGTGATAGATCATTCAGTATTATAGACTCTAGTTGCATCCA
>NW_007175917.1:0-1001 GCF_000164805.1 Carlito syrichta
TCTCTGATTGCTCTAGCCAGGACTTCCAATACTATGTTGAACAGGAGAGGTGAGAGTGGGCATCCTTGTCTAGTTCCAGTTTTCAGGGGAATTGGTTCCGATTTTTGTCCATTTAGGAGTATGCTGGCTGTGGGTTTCTCGTAGATGGCTTTTACTATTTTGAGGTATGTTCCCCGTATGCTTAGATGTTCAAGGGTTTTTATCAAGAAGGGGTGCTGGATTTTATCAAAAGCTTTTTCTGCATCTAATGATATGATCATGTGGTTTTTGTTTTGACATCTGTTCATGTATTTAATTACATTTATGGTTTTATGAATGTTGAACCAGCCTTGCATCACAGAAATGAAGCCTACTTGGTCATGGTGGATGATTTTTGAGATGTATTGCTGAATCCAGTTTGCTAGGATCTTGTTGAAAATTTTAGCATCTATGTTCATCAAAGATATTGGCCTGTAGTTCTCTTTCTTTGTTGGATCTTTACCTGGCTTGGGTATCAATGTGATGTTGGCTTCATAAAATGATTTGGGGAGAGTTCCATCTTTTTCAATCGCCTGGAATACCTTCAGTAGGATTGGTATCAGCTCCTCCTTAAATGTCTTGTAGAATTCTGCTGGAAAGCCATCTGGACCAGGGCTTTTTCTGGTAAGAAGTTTTCTTATTACGTAGTCGATTTCCTTGATTGTTATTGGTCTATTTAGGGTCTCAATTTCTTCTTGTTCCAACCTAGGTAGGTTGTGTGATGTCAGAAAGTCCTCCATTTCCTTAAGGTTTTCAAGTTTGTTTCCATACAAGTGTACATAGTAGTCTCGAATGATCTTTTGTATTCCTTCAGGGTCAGATATGACTTTTCCTTTTGTGATTCTAACTCTGCTTATTTGGGTTTTTTCTCTTTTTTTCTTGGTCAGTCTAGCTAGGGGACCATCAATCTTGTTTATCCTTTTGAAGAACCAGCTTTTTGTTTCATTGATTTTTTGTATTATCTTTTTGTCTTCTATGCCCTG
>NW_007175918.1:0-804 GCF_000164805.1 Carlito syrichta
CATATGACCTATGAAAAATGGTTGGTTCCTAACAATTATTAGTTGCTGTAATTGAATAAGTAAATCAAGAATGGTTGTCTTATTAACAGGAATGGTAGTTGTTTTAATATGAGGAAACAGTCCTTTTATATAACAGGAATCAATATAGAATGAAAATTTTCTCCTCTTAAAACAAGACAATCACAAATCAACATCTCTTCCATCCTGGCACCACTTGCCGGAGGTCTTTTGGCACCAAGGGTCAAATTTAAATTATCTCGATTTTTTTCTTCATGGCTCCTAGCTTTCTTCTTTTAAGTTTTCCTTATCCTCAGGGATTAGAGGATCATCATAGCAGGGGCAGTGGCTAACTATGCCTGGGGAGGTACAGGGGTTAATAAAAGAGTTTTTTCAGCTGGTTCCTCTTTTACTTTAATGGGCATTTTATCAACCATTTGTTGTGGATATAAGACATCTCGAATTATATTTCATAATTCAAAAGTATTTACAGGCACTCGTTCCAGACTGTGGAGAGTGTAATACAGTTTAAATTTTTCCCCAAACTTTGTCCATGCTTCTAAATTAACGATGCCTTTTTGAGGGAGCCAGGGGCATTGTTCTTGCACAAAATGGAGAAAACAAGATAAGCATGTAGAGTAAATTTTAATTCCTCTTTTAGAAAGCATATGGCCGGGCTCGGTGGCTCAGCCTGTAATCCCACGCCTTTGGGAGGCTGAGGTGAGTGGATTGCATGAGTCCGCGGGTTCGAGACCGCCTGGGCAGCGAGACTCATCTCTACATAAATCAAAAAATCAGCCGGGCGTG
>NW_007175919.1:0-579 GCF_000164805.1 Carlito syrichta
TCTGATTCTATTTGCCTTAGTAGTGCCGTCTGATACTACTTGACTTTTTAGTGCCATCTCATACTACTTACTTATTAGTGCCGTCTTGTACTACTTGCCTTATTGGTGCCGTCTGATACTACTTGCCTTATTAGTGCGGTCTGATATTTCTTGCCTTACTGATGTCGTGTTACACTACTTTCCTTATTATTGTCGTGTGATACTTCTTGCCTTATGAGTGTCATGGGATGCTACATGCCTTATTAGTGCCGTGTGATACTACTTGCCTTAGTAGTGTCTTGTCATATTACGTGCCTTAAAAGTATCGTCTGATACTACTTGCCTTATTAGTGTCATGTTATACTACGTGCCTTACTTTTCTTATTAGTGTCATGTGATACTACTTTCCTAAATAGTGTCGTGTGATACTACTTTCCTTATTAGTGTCGTGTGATACTACTTTCCTTATTATTGTCGTGTGATAGTTCTTGCCTTATTAGTGTGATGTGATTTTACATGCCTTATTAGTGTCATGTGATACTACTTTCCTTATTAGTGTCGTGTGATAGTATATGCCTCATTAGGCTCGTGTGATACTAC
>NW_007175920.1:0-2049 GCF_000164805.1 Carlito syrichta
ATTATGAAAATTTCCACTGATCTGTGACATAATATCTTAATCCTGTGGGCTTTACAACTGTGATTTATAATGTTGAGATTAAAAGACTACTTTCAATAGAGCATTAAAATTACACATAAATATTCTTTTAATTAAAAATAAGCAGACAAATATACAATAAGCACTTTGTGCAGACAAGAGAAATATGTAGGGGAAGTGACCTCCTTGTAGGTGAGCTAGATAAATTTAGATCTGGATAATGGATTCAGAAAATAATTCTCCTCTACCTCCAGAGTATTTCTCTATTTCTATCATTTCCACTTTTTAAGAACTGTTCCTGGCTTAACGCAAGTGTATTTTGACTGTCCCTTTCCTTCTGATTTCTAAATCAAATGACTCATCTTACTCATTTTGCTTTTTCTTTCTGCACTTCTGATCTCTTCTCTTGACTCGTCCTTCTCCATTACTGATGTGTTTAATTGATTTTCTCTCTCCAAATGTCAAAAGTAAATATGCCAAGGTATGTTTTTTGAAAATTCAAAAAATCTCATTCACACACACACACACACACACACACACACACACACACACACACACACATTTACTGTATATTCTATATATTTTACTAGATATATAAAGTATCACTTTACTTTTCTAGGTCTCCATCATCTTCTTAATGGTATTTATATCTAATTTTAATATAATTTATGGCAGTTCACATTTGTTCATGTGGAAATACCTAAAAGCCACAGTGGCAAAGTACACAGTCTTCATAATTGTGATACTAATGGCTTCAGTGTTGCCCAATAGAACTTTCTGCAATGAGAGAAATGTTGTATAGCTGCTTTGTCTAGTTCAGTAACCGTTGACCTCATGTGGCTGTTGAGTACTTGAAATTAAGTTAGTGCAACTGAAATATTGAATTTTCAACTTGCTTTAACTTTCATCAATTTGAATATGTATAGCCACATGTTGCCAGTGGTTGCCATATTGGACAGTGCAGGTAGATGCTTAGTAAGGATTCGTGTTTTCCTGTCTAAATGTAAGTAGACCTCCATGAAGTCATGTTGACCCTGTTACCTAGTACTGAACTGTATTGATGAAGGCCACTTCTGTCTTATGAATTATCAAGTTTAGGAAAAGCCACCTTCTCCATGAAGTACCACTGTCCCCTATACATGCCCACTCCACCCTGACCACAGTGATCGCTTCCCTTTTCTCATTCCCACTGTGGTCCTTTCTTCTCTCATAGCTGTTGTGCAAATCTATACTGTGTTTCTTTTATTTATGCACTGGACTTATCTCCTATTCTAGACACATTGGAGTAGAGTTCAGAACGAGCTTCTAGTTGATCTTGGCATCCCTCAGAGCACCTGGCACAGTAACTTAAGCAATCAATATTGCTGAATGGTTGGATGTATGAAATGGCTGTCTTCCTGTGGAGATTAATACTCTGGAGGCGACCATCAGTTGAAGGTCTCCTAGATTCTCCACTGTGTGGTCAGAGCTCAGATAAGATGCATGGCCTTCGTCGGAAATCTTGTCTTTGATTTCTTTTCACAAGTGGCCCTGGTGAACTCTGACTTCATACTCACTTGACATGGCCTTCCTCTGAGACTAGTTTGAATATTTCCTCTCCTTTGTTCTGTTTCCTCCTTTTGCCATTTTTTGCCTCTAAAAATCATATCACTGTGATGAGCCTTTGGCTTCTAAAGCAAATTACTTTTGGTGAGAAGGCCATTGTCTTCAAATTTATATTTTTACAAAGTGTTACAATAAACTAACAGTGACCACTAGGTCATTAGAGGAAACTCTGTTATGTTCTCTTTATTATTTTGATTGTCAGCAAATTTCTTTCCAGAATGAGTCTTCAGTGTCTAAAGCAATCTGTATCAGCTAAGATTCAGTAAAATGGTGGTGTAATTAGAAAACAACCACTGTGTGAACTTAATGTTCACAGGCCAAAGCAAACAGGTGAACACGTCTGATGGCTTCTCTGCTGGTCACGGCCATGGCGCCCTGGGATGACAGACACAATCATATTTCCATGCTGGCTTCTGAACAGTCTCT
>NW_007175921.1:0-869 GCF_000164805.1 Carlito syrichta
TGTTCATGTCGGCTTTGATTGCTTTGAGCAGTGTTTTGTAATTTTCATTGTAAAGGTCTTTCACGTCTCTGGTTAGGAAGATGCCAAGGTATTTCATTTTTTTTGTGGCTATTGTGAATGGAACTGTGTTTTTTATTTGGGTTTCTGTTTGTTTATTATTGGTGTAGAGAAATGCGATTGTCTTTTGTACATTTATTTTGTATCCTGAGATTTTTGCCAAAGGCTTTTATCAATGTAAGGAGGCCTTTGACAGATTCTCTTGGGTTTTCAAGGTACACCATCATATCATCTGCATAGAGAGATAACTTGACTTCCTCTTTTCCTATTTGAATACCTCTGATTGCCTCCTCTTCTTTGATTGCTTTAGCCAGGACTTCCAATACTATGTTGAACAGGAGGGGAGAGAGTGGGCATCCTTGTCTAGTTCCAGTTTTCAGGGGAATTGGTTCCAATTTTTGTCCATTTAGGAGTATGCTGGCTGTGGGTTTCTCGTAGATGGCTTTTACTATTTTGAGGTATGTTCCCCGTATGCCTAGATGTTCAAGGGTTTTTATCAAGAAGGGGTGCTGGATTTTATCAAAAGCTTTTTCTGCATCTAGTGATATGATCATGTGGTTTTTGTTTTGACATCTGTTGATGTATTTAATTACATTTATGGTTTTACAAATATTGAACCAGTCTTGCATGCCAGGAATGAAACCTACTTGGTCATGATGGATGATTTTTGAGATGTATTGCTGAATCCGGTTTGCTAGGATCTTGGTGAGAATTTTGCATCTATGTTCATCAAAGATATTGGCCTGTAGTTCTCTTTCTTTGTGGATCTTTACCTGGCTTGGTATCAAGTGATGTTGGGCTTCGTAAAATGA
>NW_007175922.1:0-672 GCF_000164805.1 Carlito syrichta
TTTCAAGGTACACCATCATGTCATCTGCATAGAGAGATAACTTGACTTCCTCTTTTCCTATTTGAATACCTTTGATTGCCTCCTCTTTTGTGATTGCTATAGCCAGGACTTCCAATACTATGTTGAACAAGAGGGGAGAGGTGGGCATCCTTGTCTAGTTCCAGTTTTCAGGGGAATTGGTTCCAATTTTTGTCCATTTAGGAGTATGCTGTCTGTGGGTCTCTCGTAGATGGCTTTTACTATTTTGAGGTATGTTCCCCGTATGCCTAGATGTTCAAGGGTTTTTATCAAGAAGGGGTGCCGGATTTTATCAAAAGCTTTTTCTGCATCTAGTGATATGATCATGTGGTTTTTGTTTTGACATCTGTTGATGTATTTAATTACATTTACGGTTTTACAAATATTGAACCAGTCTTGCATGCCAGGAATGAAGCCTACTTGGTCATGATGGATGATTTTTGAGATGTATTGCTGAATCCGGTTTGCTAGGATCTTGTTGAGAATTTTAGTATCTATGTTCATCAAAGATATTGGCCAGTAGTTCTCTTTCTTTGTTGGATCTTTTCCTGGCTTGGGTATCAATGTGATGTTGGCTTCGTAAAATGATTTGGGGAGAGTTCCATCTTTGTCAATCGCCTGGAATACCTTCATTAGGATTGGTATCAGCTCCTC
>NW_007175923.1:0-763 GCF_000164805.1 Carlito syrichta
TGACTTCCTCTTTTCCTATTTGAATACCTTTGATTGCCTCCTCTTCTCTGATTGCTTTAGCCAGGACTTCCAATACTATGTTGAACAAGAGGGGAGAGGTGGGCATCCTTGTCTAGTTCCAGTTTTCAGGGGAATTGGTTCCAATTTTTGTCCATTTAGGAGTATGCTGGCTGTGGGTTTCTCGTAGATGGCTTTTACTATTTTGAGGTATGTTCCCCGTATGCCTAGATGTTCAAGGGTTTTTATCAAGAAGGGGTGCTGGATTTTATCAAAAGCTTTTTCTGCATCTAGTGATATGATCATGTGGTTTTTGTTTTGACATCTGTTGATGTATTTAATTACATTTACGGTTTTACAAATATTGAACCAGTCTTGCATGCCAGGAATGAAGCCTACTTGGTCATGATGGATGATTTTTGAGATGTATTGCTGAATCCGGTTTGCTAGGATCTTGTTGAGAATTTTAGTATCTATGTTCATCAAAGATATTGGCCTGTAGTTCTCTTTCTTTGTTGGATCTTTGCCTGGCTTGGGTATCAATGTGATGTTGGCTTCGTAAAATGATTTGGGGAGAGTTCCATCTTTTTCAATCGCCTGGAATACCTTCAGTAGGATTGGTATCAGCTCCTCCTTAAATGTCTTGTAGAATTCTGCTGGAAAGCCATCTGGACCAGGGCTTTTTTTTTGTAGGAAGTTTTCTTATTACGTGGTCGATTTCCTTGATTGTTATTGGTTTATTTAGGGTCTCAATTTCTTCTTGTTC
>NW_007175924.1:0-311 GCF_000164805.1 Carlito syrichta
CAAGCAGACACACACACACACATACACACACACACACACACACACACACACAATTTTATGAAACCTCTAAACATCCAGCTCCTCCATAATGAAATGAATGCAAGGAAACACATGCATGCATTCAGTCACACACACACACACACACACACACACACACACACACACACACACACATACACACACACACACACAATTTTATGAAGCCTCTAAACATCCAGCTCCTCCATAATGAAATGGATGCAGAGACCAGGAAATAGCCTAAGATAGAAGGAGCAATATATCCCAGCCACTAGTATAATTTTCATCAAAAT
>NW_007175925.1:0-922 GCF_000164805.1 Carlito syrichta
CTCCAGTGATCCTTCCGCCTCAACCTTCCAAGTAGCTGGAATTACAGGGGCGTGCTACCACGCCCGGCTAGATGTCTCCCTTTTGTAGACTGAATATGTGTGTCTCCCAACATTCTTACCTTGAAATCCTGATGTGATGGATGTGATGGTCTCCAGGAGGTGACTAAGTCATAGGAAGGGTGTCCTCATGAATGGGATTGACCCCCTCATGAATGGGATTGAAATTTCTTATTAAAGAGTCTCAGAGAACTTCCTCATGCTGTCATATTGCATCAGCTTTACAGGTGTGGAGAGTTTTCCGCTGAAGACATCTAGCTTACAGGAGCACAGTGGTGACATGGGGGCCCCGAGGGAACCCCTAGCAGTCACACAAAGGAGAGCTGCAATGTCTCTGTGCTTCATATGACTGGAGTCCTGGTGCTTTTCCTGTTTCTTTCTCCTTAGAACATGGGAGTGACAAGATGCCAAGCGTCTACAGAACACCAGAGAAAGCTCCCCAGGCAGAGACATTAAAAGGTCTCCCTTTTGGTCAGTTTCAATGATGGTTCTAAGAAACCCTCATGCATGTGGGCTTATGAGTTCACCAACAGTAGGTCAAAACTTGGCCTGTGCAGTGTGTCTAGCTTTTCTAAGACCCCAGTCTGCTGGCTTCTTGTCATAACTTTTGGCCTCTGTGAATGAACCTCTGGACCCCCTCTTGGGCCCACTTGTCTAAATGCCTCCTTCTGTCCCAGCTACTCTTCTTCTTTCACCCCATGTCTGGACACAAACAAAATTGCCAAAGGTAGTACATCTCTGGTAGGTGGTATCCTCCTTGTTAAGTCCAGAGAGGTGGGGAACACCCTCAGGTTCATAGATTCCCTTCAGACATGAGGTTTTACCGTTCCACCATCTTTTTCTCCCATCCCTGAGGCTTTGATTG
>NW_007175926.1:0-2226 GCF_000164805.1 Carlito syrichta
CCCTGAATGACTTCAACAGTGGCTGTTCAGTATTTTGCTTAGCAATAAATAAATAAACTAAAATTTAAAAATATAACCACAGCAACCAGGTGCTAATGGACAACAGGAGATGTCTTTTCAAAGAAGAGAAGCAACAGGCCCCCAATCCAGACCCCATCCCGTTTCTTGCCACAGTCTAGCAAATTAACATTGGATTGCTCCTCCACTCATGTGGAAAGCTGAGTGTTATTGAATACAGTACTGAATTTTCCCAGGGAATCCCAATTATAGAAACACCTGTGCTAAGTAATGCTATTCTAATCCACTATGAAAACCTTAAGTATGTAATAGCCCTCAAATCATCTCATTTCTTAGTCGCAGTGGGGTGGGCCAACCTCATAGAAGAACATTAGACTTGTACAATGTCCCCAGAGCCTTAACTAAGAGGGGCCTTAGTCTTGCCATACATAATCCTGGCAGTTCATTTTATCTTAAGTGAAAGGAATATCCACATGAAGCTTAACATAACTGGCAGAAAGTAAGCTTGGGTAGAAACATTATTTAAAGAGAAATCCAATGACTACAAAACTAGAACACACATCACATGTGCAGTCAGGAACCAAGTCCATAGTTTTAAAAAAAATTCTAACATAGGAAAAGTTGTCACTCTTCAGTCTGTATACTCCACTTTACTACAAATAGAATATTAATGGCAAAATATAATGAAATGAAACCACCATAAATAATGTGATAGAAACTAGAAAACTGTAAACCTCAACCAATTTCCAAAAAAACCTACATGTCAGCTATATTTTTTAAGTCCTAGACCTAGTATTTTTGAAATGCTATCTGAAAAAATATATATTTGTTAAGGTTATGGTTGTTTCATTGCTTAAGGCAGCCAAAATTAACACCACTGAAACATCCAGATGAAAAGTGAAATTTGTATTAGTCAACCAAATGTTTCTCTTACAATGAAACATAGAATTTTGGAATTTTTTGCCTAACTAAAGTAATATAGATCGTTACACAGGAAAGTATGAATACCACAAAAAACAGAAAGGAAAAATATAAGGATAATTCCGCACTGGTCGAGGCGGAATTTTTAAGTTTATATCAAGATGTTTTGCAGTCGGTTTGAATATATTATCTTTAAAATGGGGGAGAGAAGACAGCAATATTGAGAAGCTGCAACAATGATCATCTTCATGTTCATTCATGTCTGTTTAAGACAATACTAAATGAGAACTTTGTTTATTCTCACTGAAAGTTCTAGAACAGTAGGCTTCCACAGAAAACATTAAACTCTGGTACTCAATACAAAAACTTCTTTTTAATAATTCAACCACAGAAATAAACTTTAGTCTCTAAAAATCAAAATACCCCTGATGATAGCAACCTACTTTTCACCAAGTAATATTGTTAAAGCATTCACAATCCTTCATATGTGCCTTTCTCTGTTTAAAGACATACTTACCTCTTTCCATATCTGAGGTTGGCCATTCCCTAAGATGATCAGCATTTCATCCACTATACATTTTAACCAAACAAGAAGTATCTGATAAATCAGTATAGACCCATTCCAATATCTAATAAAAGACAAGCAAGGTACACAAAAATACTACTGTAAAACTTCTCACTGAAAAATATAAAAGAATAAAACAATAATTTACTACTAATGCTACTAGTCTTTAAAAGTTTGATAATTTACCTCAGCAATTTTATCTTATATATCATCTGTTAACATTGTATTTTAAAAACTAAATTTGACTAAATTCTCTAATTTTAAAAATTGTTAGTTAAAATCTTTCTTCCAAATCCCAGACTGCTACTTTCTACATTTCTAAATACAGGATTTCTGTTGTGTGTGTTTTATAAATGTCACAATTATACTGAAGACTTTTTTTCTTGTTTTCCACATTTTTATTCACACTTAAATATTCACTGAGTGCCTAGTGTGTGCAAAGCAAATAATTAATGATATGTTAACCAAAAAATTATCTTTTGTACTTTAATGATTTCATAAACGTTAACTAAAAGGCTATTACAAACATACTGAAAATTAATTCATATTAAATATGCCAGCAAAAGCATTTTTTTCAATATGTGATAATTCTATGATGATACTTCATTTCATTTGGCATCTACTATTTAAATTACCACAGTTATTTTTATTAACTAACAAATAGTATATATTTCTAGACATAGGTTTTCTGACATCAAATGATGTATCTAAAAAAAAAAAAA